>NW_019267704.1:62846-165253 GCF_002742605.1 Olea europaea var. sylvestris
CTTAAACTAATGGAGTTTTAATATTCAAATATAAAAGTTTCGTCATTTGCGTGAATGACCATTTCCCATTTTAACTATTAGCACAAGATTTTTGTTTATGTGGATATGAACAATATACACATCTGTGTCACCTAAAATTGTTAAATTATTGATTAAAATACAAAATAATTGATGATTGAACATGTAATTATGTAGAATACGAAAGAGACTGAAAATACAATTATTTAGACTTCACCTATGCTTGGTTAATGTCCATAGACGGTCAAATAATATATATCCACACTATTAATGGGGTCCACGAGTATAATTTACTTACGCGCTACAAATTTCTATCGATTTATAAAGTAAACTGATTATAAAAACTTCCAAAACATAATTTTGACCTTTTCCATTGGACATTCTAGACATCAAAATGTGCCAATCTTTTAACATGTTCAAAATTGTCGTTCCATATTAAGTAGACATGATTTTTGAACTCATGGCAAATTGATAGCTCAAGACTCCTATATACCGAGTTGGATCTAAGGCGAAGTAGGTGATGTGATGGAACCGTGACGATTAGCGGATTGTGATGGTAGGGTCTGAAGACAACGAAGTTGTGGTCGTGGAGTTGAATGGAGGTTGCAATAATGGCAATGGATTTGTGATGATTAGCAGATTGCGACGATGGTGGGTGATGACACAAATTGGAATCGATGGCAGTGACGACGGTGCAGCGGCAACAATGATGGCAATTTTGATGTTGATGATGGCTAAAAGAGGCGATGGTGGCAATTTAACATTAAATGTTATAAGTGGTGGGCCAACGATATGCCCTTTTTTGATCTACATTTTTCTAAAAATTCATTTTTTCAAAATTCATTTTTAATCACACATTCTGCAATAAAATAATATTATATGCAAATCCAAAACATTTCCTTAATTTCTAACTAAACATTCTTTATAAATCTACTCTTTCGAAATATATTCTTTCTGTGAAATGGGGCTCAACGAAGGGAATGTTACAATCGGTAATGGCGTCGATGATCACGGTGAATGTAGAAATAGACGGCTAAATGTGTGTAATGAGTGATGATGACGCAACAGTTGAAACATGTTTGTGAAATGTGTGAAATGTGTGTAATATAATTTTTGCAAAAAATATAACACATCGTATTCAATGGAGGAGACAATCATCTTCCATTGTGTGACCAAAAATTAAGATGCAATTTATTTTTTGAAACAACATAACATTAACAAAAATAAATCAATGTATTACTTAAAATTTAAAATAAGTCATACAGATTTCCATTTAAAAAAATAATAATAATAAATTTGCTTCCAAGTTTTACTGTTTGACCTTGTTTTGCCGTTGTTCTTCGAGTATACAATCGTCTGCTTATTTCATTTGCGTCTCAAAATCTAATAACTAAATTGAATAACAATTTATATTGTTAAAAAACAAAAATGGCCAAGAATCAAATAAATATATTAAAAAATTAAAATAAAAAATGAAAACAGTAATTTGAGAATTAAAAAAGACCTAAAAGTAAGTATGATATTGGTAAACTTTTTAGGGTTATTCTTGGGGTACATAGGGGTACATAAGGGTGTCCAAAATGGACACTCGGCGCCCCCCTATTGGAGGGGAGGGGTCTTATGTGCTTGGTGATGTACACCAAGAATAATTCAACTTTTTAAAGGTATTCGAGAATTCTCCCTTTTTTATTTCTTAAATTTAAAATTAGCCCAACATTATTTAAATTCACCTAGTCCACGTCACAATATTAACAATGAAAACTACCAAATTTCAAGTATTCAATCGATCTCGCTCTGCCTTACGCTCCCTAAAATTATCAGATAGTAAGTATTAAAGAATGTTCAAAGGTCTCCAACGAGGCCCGTAAGAAATTTACCACGCTCCGACGAGCTTTTCAATGAAGTGACACTCAGTTGCAGTCTTGTAGATACAAATAGGCATGTATTTTATGAGGCATTTTGTGGGTGTTTGTGCGTGCAAATCATTTGGAATTTGTTTTTGGTTTGTTTTTGCTCAAATGTAAGAAGCTAGAAACAATGCGTAGAATAATGATGGATTCAAAAATTGGTATTATATGCATCGGAGTTAAAAAAACATGAAGGTTCTTGCATGACTTGTTGGATTGAATTAAAAAACAAAAAGGAAAACTGATGAAAACATGCAATTAAAAATAAAAGAGGAAAGATGATAAATGTATTTTGCACACTTATTTAGATTTTTGAACTTAGAGTCTGTTTGATTGTAAATATGGAATTTGAGTGGAAAGAAAATGAATTGAAGGAATTGAATTGCCTAGAATTTATTTTAATGGGAATTGTCAATTAATAGTGTTTGATTGGTATAATTTTTCACCTGAAAAATGTTAAAATAAAAGTGTCTTTTGGTATTCGTTTGACTTTGTTTTTCATGAAAATTGTCAATTCAAAAGATATCCATTTCTACAATTGGTCGTAGAATATGTTTCATTGTATAAAAAAGTAAATAAATAAATAAATAAATTTCAAAAATCATCTATATTTTGGTGTTTGTTTGGCATTGTTTTACATAAAAATTGTCAATTTAAGGGATATCCTCTTTTACAATTGTTCCTAGAATTTTTCCCATTGCCAAAAATTAAAGAAAAAAAGGTGGAAAACATAAGACCACCCATCCCATAGGAAAATAAATTCCCCAAAAACCAAGAATTGGTGCTCGTCTGAGGCAAAGGTGGAAAATGAATTAGCGGGAAAATTTTGGCTATCAAACAAGCCAAAAGTGGGAAATGGAATTTGTTATCCATTTTCCATGAAAAAAATTAAGCTATGAAACATAGCCTTATAGTGCATTTGATTGACAATATTTTCAATGAAAAATGACATTTTTTACACCCAAATTCCTACTTTTATGCTGTTTTATTAATATTTTTTCATGAAAAATATTTTTCTACTTTTGGTCATGTGATCATATTTTCCTATAAAATAAGAAAAATATTTTTTTAGGGGAGTAGATTTTTATTTTTCAAGTAATTTACTCTCTCTTTCTATCTCATCTACTCCCTCTATCTCCCATCTACCTACCAATAAAAAATGGACAAGTATAACATTTCTAGGTCGAAAATAAAATCAATCATACATATTTCATTGACAATTTTCATACAAATAATTTCTAGACAATTCAACTACCTAAATTTTATTTTCTTTTCATGTTTGCAATCGAACACACCCATAGAGTATTTGTTAGTTATTTTAATGAATTGTGACTTAATTCCATGTAAATTGTAATTGTTCGGTAATGATCCATGAAAATGGCAGAATTTGAGAAAAGGAACGAACAGAGGGCAAAATTGCAAGTAACTCAAAGTTTGAGGACTAAAGTATGTTCAACAAGTTATCTCAAATCTCATGATGAAGATTTGAGCGGGTTAGGAGTAAATTGGACGAGAATAGAAAACAATGGGATGAAAAGAAATGAAGGTAGAACAAAATGTACCTTAAGAAAGTTCATGTAGTGCCCCGAAAATTTTATAGAATAAAACTATTCGTCCTACTTTCTATATTTTTATAATTTTGGAAAGTTGATGTACTAAAGTAAAATAATATTAATTCAATTTTATTTTTGTTGGAATATTTAGATTTCGATAGGATGAAAATAAGTATATCAATATTGGGCTCGTTGGATAGCTCGTAATTAATCACGTATATCAGATTCGAGAAAAAATTAATTCAGATAAGCGAAACCTATGTTATTGAAGTTTAAAAAAGTTGTCAATAAATATTATTTTATTACTTTTATTTTTGATTTGTGAAAGTGGCTGTCACGCGGGATTGTTGAGATTGAATTAAAATGTGTTGTTTTATTTGAATTGGATAAAAGTTTTAAGTAAATTGGACCTTCAACTTGTTATTGGACACTTTTCATATATTTATTCATTTATGCAATCGATGTTTACATAGAAAAAAGTCAGATTTCTTTCATCATACTATATAATTTTTATAAACACAGCGGCATACTGAAAATAAAGTTGGAGCGTGATTTTGGTTTTGTCCCTCCAAAAATTTATTTGATCTAACGAAGTAGGATAACGAGTTATAGTTGCTTTTATCCTATTTAAATTATTTTTTCGTGTTGTTGAATTATTATAATTATGAAAGTTTAAAATTATAATATGATATGTATGATTGGTCACCTGGTACCAAAAAAATGATATGTATTGAACTTTTACCGGTCCCTAAAGATATGATAATGTTATGATATTTTTGATGTATGATTTAAACAATTTATTCCGGATTCATCATTATTCGTGTCCTACTGAGTATTTTCATGTATTCATTATTTTTCCCTACTCTTTATAGATTATAACGGGTCGTTGGTTGACGAACAATGAGGTGTAGTTGTGGTGCCAGGATTTATGAAACTCAATAAAAATAATCTAGTGTTATGTGATTGTGGATTTTATTTTTAGCATTGTTTTAGTTTTACCATCACATGGATTTTGTTATTTAGGATTTGGAATATATTTTATTTGGTTATGCTTTTTATATGTTTTATTTATTATCGATGGAACGAAAAATTTTATGTTGTGATGTTTGATATGTTTATTTAAATTATTGGATGAAACTTTTAGAGCCTATTTGGGAGTGATTTTTTCCCAAAAAAAATTAATTTTTTTGACCGTTATTTCATTATTTCAGCCGTCATATTTGACTTCTTCTCTCACAGGTAGACCCTACTTTTCTCCTATCGATTCAAAAATCAATTCGCAAAATTAGTTCCAAACAGACTCTTAATGGTGATTTAAATTTTAAAATTTGAGTTGTTACAATTTGATGTTATCTTTCAGGTTTCATTTTCCTATAGACTAAAAAAAGGGATTTCCGTGTTTTATTATTTTAGATTATTTAGCATTATCCTTATGGGTCCATGTGAATTACATAATATATTTTTATCAGCATTAAAATTTGCATTATATATTATATTTACGACATGACGAACTATGACGAAGAAACATGTGACTATTTTGAAATTTAGCCGAGCTCACGTTGCTTGCTCCATTTTGTATATTGAGAACTTACCATTTATTTATTTATTATTTTTTTAAATGAAAAAATGAGAATGTCATATTAGTATTGAAGTTTCATATTTTAGATGTTACATATAATAAATGTCTATTTGTTTAGTCCTAACTATTCGTGATTTATTAGTAATTTAGATATTTTTTTTATTATTAATGAGTTTAAAGTACTATGTAAATTTTTGTTAAGTTTCTAAACATGTAATAGTATAAAAGATTCCTAGCGCTGAACGATCACTTATCGACCACCTCAGATGACTCTAAGGTACATAATGTGGTTAAGGAAAGAAATAGTTATTAAATTTTTTTATGTAAATTTACATTTTCTACTTGTCTCCTTATAGATTTTATGATATGCACGTTTCCCTCGCTAAATTTATGATTTATATCACGAGTAAAGCATGATTCCTTTACTTGTATATGCAAGAATGAAATACGTTATGTTGCCAAAATAAGAATGTAAGCATGATATGTTAGGCTTAATGCTTGGGTGAAAAAATGACTTATACACATAGAGACCATATTAGAATTGTACTATGATACATAGAAAATTGATATGGATGAATTATTTATTTATTTATTCATAAGGATGAGTTTATGACCAAGTATCAAGAACTATTCGATTACTAAAAAAAAAAATTTCGAGGACAGAATTATTTTAAGAAAGGAAGATTGTAGAGTCTCGAAAATTTTATAGAATAAAATTATTTGTTCTACCTGCTATACTTGCTATATTTTTATAATTTTGAAAAATTGATGTACCAAGGTAAAATAGTATTAATTCAATTTTATTTGAGTCAAATATTTAGATTTCGATAGAGCAAAGATAAGTATATCAATATTGAGTTCGTTAGATAGCACGTAATTACTAATTTATATTAGACTTGAGAAAGAGTTGATTTGAATAAGCGAGGCCTAAGTTGTTGAAGTTCAATGAAGTTGTCAATAAATATTATTTTATTACTTTTATTTCTGATTTGAGAAAGTTGACATTAAATAAATGCCATAGTGGTCAAGCTTCCAATAATTGCAAAGGAGAGCGTAGGTTTCTAATATCTATTGTTGGAATATTTCCATGGGAAAATTGTTGTAGCGGTCCCAAACCTTTGAATTTTTTGCGGACTTTACCTTAACCTTCAATTTTTGCCACTGTCAATTCCAAACCTTTGAAAAAATTAGCACCTGTGGTCCAAATAGATGGATTCCATCCATTTAGACGTTAGTTGCCCAAGAAATGTGTTTTGATCAAATTTAAAAAGAACAAAATGGTAAATTCATAATCATTCCACATAAAATAATTAAAACAATTTAAAAAAAAAAAAAAAAAAGAGAATGACACTGTTCATCTTCTCCAACCACTCCCCCTCCCACTCCAACCCATTAAATCAAACCCCAATCTACTCACCCTAGCCATCAAAACTAACTCTCAATTAATTCATCTTGAAAAATGATAATATATTGATATAACTTCATATTCTAGATGTGGTATGACAGATCTTCAAATATTTTCTAAGTCAAGAAAGATTTTTTGCCATTTACTCCACAATTCCATTTGAGCTAATGATTATGAAAGTCTGCTTCCTCTATTTTCTGGTTTTTCTCCAAATTTGGTGGATGGAAGAAGGTAAACATTTTGCAAATTTTTAGCCTTTATTTTTCAACAGCCTTTTATTCATTGTTTTTCTTGTGAAATATAAAAAAAATGGTAGTGATATCTTGAGAGAAGTGTAAGTTGCCCCGAGAGGAAGAGGCTGGCCGATTATTAGTGATAGAATCAATTGGGTTGGGGGATGGGGGTTTGGAGTGGGAGTGGGAGTGGGAGTGGGGGTGGGAAGATGAACAGTTCCTCTCATTTTTATTTACTTATTTTTGAAATTTCTTTTAATTATTTTATGTGGAATAATTATGAATTTACTATTTTGTCCTTTTTAAGTTTGCTCAAAACACTTTCTCTTGGTTAACTAACATTCAAATGGATTCCATCCATTTGGACCCAGGTGCTAATTTTTCAAAGGTTTGAGACTGATAGTGGTACAAATTGAAGGTTAAGGTAAAGTCTGAAAAAAACATAAAAAAAAATTCAATTTATTGATTCTATCGCTGTTGCAATTTTCCCTTAATTTAAGTTATAATTTGCTACGTGATCTTTTTCAAATACACATTCACACAAAAATATTTTACGCATATATCAAAAACTTTTTCCTACTTTTTGACTAAACATTCTCCTAAAAATTACTATTCAAGACTCATTTTTTTTTTAAAGAATAATGGTTGCCAAACAGCCTCTAAATGTTTCATATGTTGAGAATAATGACTTCTTTTTGCAATTAATAAAGATGATTGTTGAGTTTGATCCAATAATTTGAGAGAACATTCGATGTGCTCAAGCACGTGAGATTCAATATACATATCTTGATCCTAAACTGCAAAATTAATTGATACAAATGTTGGCAAACGTAAAAAATATTTTCCAATCACACTTCATCATACTTTAGAAGTGAGTCGTCGGGAGAAACTTTCTTTAGTAATATGATGTGTGGGTGCAACAAACTCAATGACTATAGAAGAATTTTGGGTTGAATCTTTTAAGTTAGATACATCAAGACTCCGATTTTCAAACATGTTAACCAATCTTGAACTTGAACTTAGAAAATATAAGAGGGCAATGGTATGAATATCCAACATGGGAGCGAGATAGAGGTGTACAAAAATGATTTCTTCAAACAAATCCCACATTTTTCTATACTCCATTTGGCTAGCAATATGTGATATGACGACGTCCTAAAACTATATCCTTATTTGAGATATGCAATGAATATTTTCTACTTTTCTTGTGTGACAAAAAATTTAAAGATAAGATGGAAGCTCTAAAATTTAAGCAATTGTCGCAAAAAAATAAATAAATAAACAAAAACAAAAACAAAAACCCTTGAAAAGTCATATGAAAAGAGTGAATAAACTCTTCCAATCAAGTAATTATTATTATTATTATTATTATTATTATTATTATTATTATTATTATTATTATTATTATTATTATTATTTTCCTTTAAATACTAACACTACTACACATGCAATATTGACTACCAACATTTGATTCGAAAGGTTCATGCTTCCTTGTATTGGCATACGAGAAAAAAAACTAATTATCAATCTAGAATTTGACTTTAAATCTCTCGAACACATTAATCAACATAACAAGGTTTTCTTGCTAGGGAAAAAAACTGAAACACTAGTTTGTGTCCATCGGGATCTTGAAACTTGACTCCGTCTTTGGCAACTTCCTCTTTTCGGGACGATCAACTAAAGATAGCCTATAAATTTCACCAATATTAAAACTAAATTTCAAAGAACTTTATAAATTAAAAAATAAAATAAGATTGTATGTGTTAATATATAAATTCTCGTGAACTGCACATATGGTTCTAAAATTTAAAAATTAATTAATTAATTAATTAATCGACTGAACCTACTCCAAGCGTAAAGAAATATCCGAACTCCCTTCTCGAACAGACGTCAATGCTGTACCATAATCTTTTCTACCAAGTAGACGATGAGATCGTGACAGCCCAACTTGGTGCTTAAGCTCCTCAACCTGTATGTACACAGTGATGAGTGATTAATTAATAATTAGCCACTCTAAATTCAATTTTTGTAGAGTGAACTATTTAATTATTTCCGAAAAGAAAAGAGGAGAACAATAAGCGTTTGATTGGTTTTACCTGTTCACGAAGTGCTTCATTTTGTTGTACAACTTTTTGTCTCTTTCCATAATTTAACAAAAACATAAATTTAGTAAGATAATTCGAAAAGATTAATAAAGAAAATATTATGAAAAGTTAAACAAAATTTATGATAAATAAATAATTTAGTGAAACTACAATCTTTAAACATTTTAGGTTGTAAATTTTTTTGAAAAAAGTTAAAAAAAAAAAAATCAATGAGGCAATAAATGCTTTTCCTACTCCATTTTCAGCTATCTTTAGATCTTTAATTTTTTAAAAACATATTTCTCCTTAAATTGTTATTCAAATTTTTACCTGCAGTTTCGATTTTTCCAGCTTCTCGAACAGCTTTTTCTCCTGAAATTAAAAGAAAAGAAGAAATTAATCAAGTCTTATATCCGATAATTTTTTTTAGAAAAATGATAAAGAAAAGTTTTAAAAAAAATAAAAATAAATACCTTTTCATTTTTTACCAACATTGCCCCTTCGGAAAGTTTATGCTCCATATCCTGCAATTCTTGTAAACTCAACCCGCCGAGCTCTTTTCCTAGCATCCGCCTTCATTTTCATGACGTGGTAAAAAAAAAAATTACCATAAAGCAAGAGGAATTACGAAAAAATCACGTATTTATTTTACAAATTTATATTTACACCAAATTATATTACTTATATGAAAAATGCAGTGCAAAGACATACCTGTGCATTAACTTGAGCTTTTCAAGTTCATCTTTCAGGGCATTTACGTCAGCATGCACCTCCACCTTCATATAACAAAGTTTGGGAAAATAATCGAATATATATATATATATATATAATTTTTTTTTTTTTTTTTTTTGGCACGAGAAATTGGAATCTTTTATAACTAATAAAATCTAACTAGTTAATATACATTTAAATGATTGTTCAATTTTAGAGGTGGACATTTAATCGGACCAGAATCCCGAGGCTTCAAAAATTACATTTACAAAATGAGCCATGCTTGATGTATAGAAAAAGTTTTCACAAAATACTGCCAGAAAACACACTTAGGGGGGTGGGTAGGGTATTTTTTGGCAATTTTTTTCATGGTTGGCCCTACATCATGAGAATATTCTGGCAACATTCTGTAAGAAGTTATTCTGTACATATGAATTTATCCTTACAAAATAGAATTTTGCTATTCTACCGTGTTGAATTTTCCAGGGTATGTACAGGTAACTCACAATGGAGGTGGGTCCCACCCCAATAAAAAATTGCCAAAAAAAAAAAAAATTACCAATCCTCTTGTATGTGTGTAACCTGTACAAATACTATAAAATTTCAACCTGGTAGAGTAGCATCTCTCTGCAAAACAATTGAAATTTAATGGGTGGTTCCGATCAGTTGAAATATCTTGATCCAACCACTTGATGATAACTCCTAATCAAATTATATCAATTAATTCAAGAATCTTAAGATCAAATATTTTTACATTTGTATAGCTAAAATATGTGTTTCACAAAAAAATAGAAAAAATAAAAAAAATAAAAATAAAGAACTATAAATGTTTGAATTACCTGATTCGCCACATTCTCGAGTTGGGCAACTTCAAAAGGGCGCAGACTCTTGTACCTTTCTATGATATGTTCCATGCTGCAAACATGAGAAAAATAAGTAAAAACATTGATGAGTAATGCAGTTCAAAAATTGGGCTGCAAGATTTGGACCACTTTGAAATAAAATCTAGGGCAACTTACAAAAATACCCTTAAAATTAGAAATGTTTTGAAAAATCATATGAAAAATTTTTTGGAAGTAAAAAATACTGTCTAAAATAAAAAAAGTGACATAATGTCACTTTTGTTATAAAAATTGTCACTTTTTTTCAAAAAGAGTGAAAAAAGTGACACAAACTCGAAAAAAGTAACACAAACGCTTGAAAAGTGACAAAATTCAAAAAAATGACAAACACAAAAATAGTACCATCCATTTGTGCAGAATCAATAATCATATTCTTAATATAATCAGCATATCCAGGACAATCTACATGAGCGTAGTGGCGGTTCTTAACATAATCAGCATGTCCAAGACAATTTACATGTTGATTATGTTAGGAAAATATAACATGAAAATTTTAAAAAGTTTCGAAAATTTAAAAAAATGACACAAATTAAAAAAAAAAAAAAGCTACACAGATTTAAAAAATGACTGAAAATAAAAAAGTGACAAACAGTCCAAAAAGTGACACAATGTCACTTTTAAAGTTAAGTATCACTTTTTTTTTAATTAAAAATGACATACAATGTCACTTTTATTAAAAAGTGATGCTTGCCGTTAGAAAAGAAGAAGGAAAAAAAAGGTGATAGAAATTAAAAAAAAAATGACTAAAAAAGTGACAATTATTAAAAATAGTGACAAATACTAAAAATGTGACAAAAATTCAAAAAGTGAAGGAATTTTTAGAAAAAATGGCGAATTCAAAAAAGTGACATAAATCAAAAAAGTTACACATATTAAAAAAGTGACAAAATTCAAAAATTGACAAGCTCAAAAAAGTGACAAAAATGAAAAAAGTAACACATTTTCAAAAAAGGTGACAAAAAAAAAGTAATAAATACTAGAAAAGTGACGAAATTCAAAAAAAAAAAGTGACAAACACTAAAAAAAAGTGACAAAAATAGTATGATGGTGATTTTCTTGTTGACAAAAGTCAGTCTATAATCAAATTCGTGCAAGATACGAAATCATCCAGATATAAAGCAATTTTCACTTTTTGCGCACCTCCAACCATTTCACCATGATATATTTGCAATAGTATTTGCATCTTGCTTGTAGCTACAATAGTTCGACTTTGAGGTTTAACATGCCAAAGCAAATTTATAATTCCCCAATATCCATTAGACATGTGATAATAATTAAAAATATGTTTGTAACATACCATAATTAAAAAGTGGCTTACACTCCAAAAGTGACAAGAATATGTTACTCACATGCTACGTAACAAACTCACAAGTAAAACTATTTGCCATGAGTGCGCAAAAACACAAAGTCACACTACTCTGGAAGTCTATGACCACTGAAACAACACTATCAAGTGAAAAATCTCTTTCTCAAGAGTTTCTTCTTCATCTCCAAAAATGTAAATGATTTAGTTGCAAGTAATTCAATTGTCAACTTTTCGCTTCTTGTTTACTTTTACTAGCTTGAATCCCCATAATTTTTTTGCCAGGATCTTTTCCATGACTAATTTTGAGTTCTTCAATGACCTCCATAGGTTCTTCCATCAATTCAAAGTCCAAGACTCCAAAATTGCCCTCAATATCTTCTTTATCCTCAAGTTCAACACCATAATCCATGTTTCCAACAACCCCAGGTCAAAATCTAGAGTTTTAGGATTCAAAACAAAGCTCTGCTTCGAATAGTAGGAAAGCTCAACTCTCTGCATATTCAGATTTGAACCTTCATCAAGGTTCCTTCTTTTTTGTGCTTCAAATTCTTCGTCATCAAAGAAGTAGCATCGGAATCTTCGCATTTTGAAGATTTTTTAGGAATGTAACTCATTGGAATTGAAGCATTGCAACCATTTGAACAGTTTAAGCTACTCTCTCTGTTGACACAATGAATCAAAAATACTCGATCTCGTTATTGAATTACAATTTTGCATATGAAATTATTGGAGAAAATCGCCATTTTAGAATTGGGATTTAGGGGATATAACAAAAATCTAAAGACTCAAAACACAACTTGATTTTACACAAAATGCAAGATACATTACAGAAGAAAGTAAGCATTTCAAAATAAATTTCGAATAAGCCCTAAGCAAGTTTAAAACAATGGAAAATTAACTAACCTTAGGTTTATAAACTTGTGAATAATTTTTTCTCTCTTTTTCTTTGAATTTCCTTCAACAAAACTCGATTTTCTCTTCATCCCCATCGATTCACTTTCTTCAACCATGATTCGAGCCTATAATCAGCGGTGTCGGGTGGGTGGAGCCTTTAATGGGTGGATGAATCGCCTTCTTCTTTGAGTAAGTGAAGATGCTTCCTCTTTGCTAGGTGAATCGTGGGCTTTGGGGGGTGATTTGAAGTTTTTCTTTATAATCAATTGGTTTTGGGAGCTTTTGGAACGATTTTAGGGCGTATTAATTACTGCTATTAGATATTTTAATTTGTTTCAAGAGCAATAATCTAATTTATTCATTTTTAACAGTAGTGGGCCTAATTTCCTCTAAAATCTAGCCCATATAAAGCCAAGCCCAAGCCCACTTGACCATCAAGTAAATCTTTCTCTATTTCTCTTTGAGAGTTGAAAGGGATAGTGGTATCAACTGGGCCAACATGGCCACGGTCAATAATGAAAAAGGCTGAGGCCTGATTAGAGGTACTCAATTGGTTTGGGTTTCGTGGCAGCCCGGATCGAACCTGGCTTCCCTCATTTCTCCCAGATTCATTTCAAGGTGGGCTATAGGGGTGGTAAAAAAACTTGTATACCTGCGGGCCCGCTCAATCGGGTATTCAGGGCAAGTAATGTAACAAGGGCCCCATCCCGTTTAACATTTTTTTTTTTTTTAAGAATTCAATACTTTAAATGAAAAACTCCACAAAATTTCATTAGTTTTAATAGAAGATGAAAGCTAAGATTATTTAAAAAATATGACAAACAATAAACACCTTAATTTACTAAATATATTTGAATAATTTAACTTTTAAAAATAAATAAATTAATTAAAAAAATCAATAAAAATATTACTGTCTCACTTTAATGAATAAAGAGCAATAAAATGAAGTATCAAAAAAAAAAAAATTAAACAAGTAGTAAAAGGGATAGGGACCTTGCCCCGCCCGTAACCTGACTTGACCCATCTTAAACGGGTAATTGTACGGGTACGAAGCGAAAAATTACTCTACGGGGTGGGGGCGGGGGATTTAGTCCCAACCTTGACTTGTCCCATTGACATCCCTAACATAGGTGGGGATGTAAAATGGGTCGAGACACTAACTTTCACCTGGCACCACTAACAGCTCACTATTTATAAAATAAATAAAAGAAAAAAAAACTAGAAATTACACTTTTGTACAAAAAAATATTAGCAACTCGCTAGATGGTTCTCACGAGTGTTTTGCTACTCGATTTGCACCAGCAATTCATCTCGAGCGCAAGTTGAGACTGCTCAGCTCGCTAGACCCTAGTTACATATATTTATTAGTATTAATTATTTTCTCATATAACTTTTATTGATTCATTTATTATTGTTGACTTGTACGTGCCAGATCATTTGGACAGATAAGAAATAAGTTGAAATTCGAAACAACTCGATTTTATAGATGGTGGTGCTGACACCACTGAACGGAGTTTTCAAAAATCGGAATGACTCGATCGAGTTTGACACAACTAAGAAATTTTGAAAAATGCAATTTATTTTCAATAAATTCAAACGATATAAAACTTGGATTAAATTAACTCATGATTAAAAAAATGAAAAAGAAAATCTTTCCTTGACATAAACGTACCCAAAACTGGCGAATTCATAAAGTTTTCCTGTGCCTGAAAAAACTATAACGCCAACTTCTGCATCACACAAAACGGCCAATTCCTTGGCCTTCTTCAGCAATCCACCGCGCCGTTTCGTGAACGTTACCTGCCTGCTACTGGTGTTCTCAATCTTCTTAATCTCTACCTTTACTCTTCCCATTTTTTCACCCTTCAAAAGCAACTCAGTATACTGAGAAATGAAGAAATAATGTGGAGAACTGGAGTGGAGTGGGGGGTTATAAATATTGCAGATGCTTTTGACCTTTCAAGGTTTGGTGGAAATTTTTACTTACTGTGGCTTAGTATGTGTAGGAAACAACCTAAAAATGGTAATTGAAATTACTTATTTATGGAGGCTTACTAATAATAATATATTTGCAGAATTCGATGGGGATAATATTACTCTTTCTTGGGCTCAAAATGACGAAAAATGAAAAGAATGGAGAGGAAATATGGAAAGGTTGTAAATAGTTACTATATGAAGGAATACTTTATGAAGAAATCTTCCTTTATATGGTAACACCAATTTTCTTGTGGTTGTGGTGTAACCTTTCGAAAATCTCATGAGAAGAAGAAATTTATGCTTTCACATTAAAGTCTATTGGTTTTGGCCAATCGTGAGACGAGTTAAATGCCATTCGCCTTGTGATTTGCTTCAAATACGTTTTAAATACGTCACATTACGTATTATATCCAGAAAGGTTGTGATAAACACAATATTAATGCACCGTAAATACGTTCATTATACTTTTATTTAAGTAGTAAAAAAGTTTAGTAGATATACACCAAGAAAGGTTACACCTAACACAACAATAATGCCTTCAAGATATTTTAGGTACAAAACTTTTAATCCTTTTGTTATTAAATACTAGTATTTAGTCCCAAATATATAACAAATATGAAGTATGTCATCATAGGTGTTGGGGTGCATTTGACACATATAAAGTTGAGGGACCACTTGTAAATATGGAATTTTATCATTTTGGATAAATAACAGCAAAAGGCCCTAACCTTTCCAACCTTTTTTGGACAAGGATGTTCCTAGCCTTTGAAAAATTGACCGCATTAATTCAAATGGATGAATTACGTTCATTTTTTCAGTTAGTCAACCAAGTTGACATGTACATTTAAAATTAAAAGGGAAAAATTGTCGTTTCAATATTCTTAGATAAGAATTTAAAATTAAAAAAAATATGTAGACGAAAAAAAATAAATAAAAAAAAGGTCACATCTTCCTCCTTGGTTCGCCAACATCAATTACTGGAAACATTTTTCTCACGACGTTATCCTACTCCCAAGGAACAACCTTTTTTTTTACACTCTCTTAAGCTTCATTAACATCCCATTTTGATCCTCCTCAAGCTTCAAATTTCATCAACTCAGATTCCATTCTGCCTAGAACCAACAGCACCTTGGTAGCTTCAGGGCAACCAACAAAACAACCATCCCCTCCACCAAATGACCACCACCTAAGTATTTGTTGATTGAGTAGTTTTCTATTTTATTTGGTACAAATATTATTATTTTAGAACCCAGACTTGGAGGCATTTTGTAGTGAAAAAGAAAGTTTTTAACAAATTTGGAATTGGTTTGGAGCAATTGAAGACTAATTGAATTGCATATGATTGATAAGAATTACTAAGAGAGGAATTTGGGGAAAAATTTTAGTTTCAGGAATGAAATGTAACTTATCGAAAGTTTAGGAACCAATTTGTACATTTTCACAACTTGAAAATAACCAGATTTGAAGGACAAAAAAGGTTATTTTTTAAAATTATTTTCTGGAAATTTTGAATACTTTTCGAGGCATGACTCCCAAGACGCTTCTACCACTGTAAAACCTGTTCTTTAAAGGAAAAAAAAAAAAAAAAAGAAGGTTCAACCCCAATCTTGAGGGTCCTCATGGCCTCGTCCTTAGAGATTTGTGAAGGAGGTAAATTGCGGGATGTGCCTCAACAGATCGGGGAAGAAGAACTATCTGTACACTGTGCCTACAAAGAGTCCAATTTTATGTCTCAGAAATTGAACCCCCCACACTACGACTATCAATAAGGCGTGAGATAACCTCACTCCTATCTTTTGCACTTCCAGATCAAATTAAAGGGGGGTGGAAGGTTCAAAGATGGCTTTTCAGAGAGAATACAAGTAAAGAAAATCAAGAAACGGGTGTTTTTTAAGGTTTGGTGTAAAAGAAGGAGATTCTTGGTGTAAAATCATGATACTTTTTCTCATTATTCCTTTAAATTCTCCGATGTACTTAGACTCCTTGTAATATTCTTTCCCCATGATCTAAACGATTAGGTGATTTTAACATAATTTTGAACTTTAATTTCATTTATATTGTTTTTATCTTTGATTGACGTTTGTGGATTATTTTACTTGTATTATTCATGACTTTGAATTCCTTAATCAATAATTCATTAATTTGTGAATTGTATGTGCCAAGATATGAGTTATTTGTTTTACCATGTACTCAAAATCGAGATTTTGGTAGAAGGTAGAGATACATGCTTGTTCTAATTTTGAGATTGTTTATATATATATATATATATATATATATACACACACACACACTTTTACCTAGAACTGGTGGAATAGGAACGGAACCGTTTAGAACCGATCGATTCGATTCCAAATCTTCTAAAAAATAATTTGATTTCAAGACAAATTTTTAAGAATCAACTGATTCCAGTCCGGTTCTCGGTTCTAGTATGGGAACCGCGGGAACCAAACAATTCTCATTGAATTTGTTCTTTTTTTTCATTTTTTGGATAAAATATATGACTCAATCTCCAATACTTTTATAAAAAATAATCGGGTTCCTTCTTAATTTTAGACTCTATCACTTTCATTCTTCACTTTGATTCTTTCTTTTCTTTTATTATAATTCTTTGATTAATTGATTTTTAAGCCAAATTAGAATATTGGGTAAATCTATACCTAAATAAATGTATTTACAATATATAATTTCATCTATAAGATGTGAAATTTTTATTTTGTTTTCACTTTTTAAATCTATACCTAAACAGATCTTTGAATAGTATATTCGATTTTTCTATATTTTGTTAAAAGTATCACGTTGGTAGCATTTTTAGAGTTTTATTAATGAACATTTTATTTTGATATTTTTAATGTAAAGAACCGGATCGGACCGAATCGGAACCGATTGGTTCATTTCCGGTTTGGTTCTACACTTAGCTATGCAACCAATTGTTCAATTTCTAAAATTCTCATTGGTATTCGGTTCGGTTCGTTTCCTTTGAAATTGAACCAAACCGGACCGCTAGAGAGAGAGAGAGAGATGACTTAATTGAGTATGATTGATTTGAACTTGAGAGAGGTAATCGATTAATTTAAAAGAATTTGATTGACTGCGCATGATTGATTGTTTTAGGAATTTGATGGCTGAGATTAATTGAATAGCTAGGTAAATTGTGATTGTACATATAAATTGTATAATTACGCACTTCCAACGACCCCAATTTTTAACTGTTTTCATAAATGTATTGTATTTAAAATCGTAATTAAAATTACTTTTAATTGTTTTCACTCGAGTAGAAGTTAGGCATAATTAAATCAATAGTTAAATAGATAATTCTTGTGAATATGATTATTCGACTTTTTGTCCACTTTACTACTTGTTAATCGATATCGTACTCTTAAAATATAAAACACACCACCTCAACTAATTGAATTCAGGTAAAAATATGTTTGTTTATAATTGATTTAAATTATAACTAGATATATTTAAGTGTGGGTAATATTTATGAGTTTCAAGAAATGTATAGAATGAAAGTCATTTAATCAATTATAAACAAATTATAAATCGTAGCTAAATCATGTCAAACAATGCACAATTACCAAATCGATTTAATTCAAAACAATGAGGAATCTAAATCATATTTAACATGCATATCCAAATTTGAAATCTCAAACTGGAAGCCGACCATTGTAGTTCACAACTTTTATACTATTTTAACTTGATTATTTGCTAGATCTACGAGTGTTGAACAGTTTTAATGTGTTTATTAGTGTTGTTTTATAAGTTGGCGAGGTAGTATAAATTACTGCAAAAGTGAAGAAAATAGGGCAATTAGCATAAACAAATGAGAAAAGGGTAACAAAATGGTAAAAGAGTCAATTTCCTATATCAAAAGACGGAAAAAATGCGGCATATGACCTATAGGGGTGCCTAGGTGCCACAAGAAGAAGAAACCAAAATAGGGAAATGGCAGTGCCTCGGCGCCACCATGAAAAACAGAAAACAGAGGTTGACGCAGCGGTGCCACACTCCTGACATCGAGGCGCCATCCATAAATTGACATGGCGCTGCTCCTATGGTGGTGAGGCGCTGCCTGAAGCTCTAGGGATCCTTTTTTATCCTACTTTGAAGCCTAAGAAACTCTACATTCGGCACAATCATGGAGAAAAGCATAAATAAAAGAATGGAGGCACCTTTGAGGGTTTCCACAGATTGAGATAGAAAGATCACAATTAGGATTGGGCAAATCTCCCGAATCGAACTCGAATCGAATTGAACCGAACCCGACGGTTCTTGTCAAATTAAATACCTGAACGAGTATCTGAATTGAGAACCGACGGGTACGGTTCGGTTCTCAGTTCTAGACCAAGAACAGAATAAGAACCGAATATTTTTAATTTTTTTTTTATATTGAGTAAATCAAATTATTTTAATTTTAATTTTTTCTAAACAAATTAATAATTTCTAAATCCAAATTTTTGGCCCAATAATTTGTTTCATTTCTAATTTTTTAATTTTTGGCCCCATTACCAATTTTATTGTTTCATTTCTTAGCCCAACAAGATCCAATCCACTAAATAACTCTAAACACCTACACTAAAGTGCATAACGTTGTCTCGACTCTCGCACTCACGCTCGCAGCCTCGCTGACATTTCAAAACCTATACAATCGTCGGTCGATGCTGTGACTTCCGATTGAAGTTGCGACCTCCGCCGACCGAAACTTTGACCGTAGCGATCATTTGAACAAGGTAGTCTACTAGTGTATGACATTCCAAAACCATTGAATGTATCATTAGTTGTATTTATATAATGTTGTTATAAATGTTAAAAAATTTAATTATAGTATAGAACCGAACCGAACCAAACTGAACCGAACGGAACCGAACCCGAACGGTTCAATAATTATATTTGGACCCGACGGTTCTATTTACTAGATACCTAAAAATTTTGGTTCGGTTCGATTCTAAAGAGAGCCGAACCGAATCGACCCGCGCTCACCCCTAATCACAACTTGATATTGAGGAGAGCGAATTAAAGGAGGGGAAAAAATAAAGAAATCAAGGATTTAATGCATTGATTAGAAGAAAAAAGAAAATCATGGTGCAAGAATCATCCATTTTTCTACACCTCTCTTTAAAATCCAATGATATACTCAATACAAATCTTTTATTTTTCTTCTTATATTTTGAGTAGCTAAGTCATATATTAAGGTGAACAATGTAATCAATTTGAGACTCTTTATATCTTTTATTCAAGATTCAAGTTCTTTAAAAGTTTATGTGTTTATTTTATTCATGTATTTAACGCTTAGAATTACTTGATCATTAATTCAATGAATTTGCGAATCTTTTACGAATCGAGAGATTAGTTTTAGATTTAGAGCACATAGTAAAATCTAGTAATTTAGCATAACATGTGGAGATACCAATTCTAATTACTGCGATTGTTATATGAATTCTTAGAACATATAGTACGTTTAACTAAGATTGATTTACATGGAAATATGTGATTAAATTAGTTAAATAAGTTCAATTAGAATTCAAGAGGAGTTAATTGAATACAATAAAAGAAACGAATAGAACACTACATTAGATTTGTAAATCTTAAATTAAGACTTAAAAGTGATCAATAAATGAAATTGTTATGCCCTAATATCTATTCCATATTTGAAACATTAATTTGATCTTTATGTGTAATTTTGATACTTTCAATTAGTTAGAAATAGTTAGATCAAAATCACCAAATCACAATGATTTGTTTTCATCATATAGGAGTTAAAAGAATTTAATTAAGTATTAAAGTGTAGTCCTCGTGGAAATGATGATCTAGAGTCAAAGGTCCACTATATTATTTGTTACAATCTCTATACTTGTGATAGAAAAATCCAACAAGTTTTTAACGTCATTGCCAATGACTATTTACATTTAGTCTTAATTTACTTTTTTTCTTGACTATTATTTGATTAATTTATTATTTATAGATAAAATGTTTTCGTTGTATTCTCCCTTCTGAAGACGACGATCTAGAATCGTTTTATCAGAAGATAGAACGTACTTTCAACACAGATTCAACGAACAACAAAAATAGAAATATCTGATGGCTAACAAACAAAACATTTAGGATCCATTTGATTGTAAAAATGAAATTAGGGTGGAAAGAAAACGAATTTTGGGAAATTGAATTGCTTAGAAATTGTTTTATTGAGAATTGTCGATTATTGTGTTTGATCGGTATAATTTTTCACTTGAAAAATGTTGAAATAAAAGTGTCTTTTCGTATTCGTTTGACTTTATTTTCATGAAAATTGTCAATTTAAGGGACTTCCACCACTATCAAAATTTCAGGTGGATTCCTTTGCCACATACATTCAATATTCTTATCAAAAAGAGCGATACCGTAAAAGATATCTAGAATTTATGAATTAGACAACACAGCATCTAAATAGCTCCTTTGACCAAACAATTAGAATTATTTGCGAAACCACAAACACCTAGAGCACGTGCAATGACGGCCAGTCTATCATTCTATTTAAATTTGCCGAAGGTGTACATTCATAACCCATTTAGGGGGTTAATTGAAGATGTTCATCATTTACATGATAGCAAACAAAAACAGAATTGAAAAAACAAGGCTATCAAAATAAATAAATAAAATAAAAATAAGAAAGGTAAACGGGTGAATATGGATAGTACACACCTTAAATAACTATAACGATCAATACGATATTTTATAACGAAAGCGGTAATAATCAATAAGTTGGTAGTAAAAAAGAAATAATTTAAATAGTGCAATTTTTTTAAAAAAAAAATTATTCTTGACCTGGATTTTGAGTTATATAATTGCGTTTAGATTGATTATTGAATGAATTAGTGAAACTATGACAAATGATAAATGGATCTTCTTTCCATTATTCTTTTGTCCTTTTCTGGCCTATTAATGATCAAACTGATTTTCCAATGAAAAAATAGCGATGACTTCGATCACTTTTTCGATCGAGTTTGTCGCATAGAGTTTTGCTTAGTTCAATTTACCTAACTAGCGTGATTTACAGGTTATTGCGTCAGCCAGAGTATTTATCCAGTGCGCTCCAAAAGGTAGCGATTGCAGATTTCTCCGTCACCACAAAAAAAAATTAATAATAAAAAAAATAGTGATGACTTTGATTACAATTACTTTCTTGGTCACATTTTCTTCTTGAATTTCAATACAAAATATCCATACTTCTTGATTCTTTAATAAAACTTCAATTCAATGCAAGGTTCAAGTTATAATTTAAACCATGTTTGGTACCCATTTTTGTAAGCATGAGAATAAAAATATAGTCATTACAGGACTCACACAAGAAATAAAGAGTCAAATATGATGACTTGATGTGATGAATAACAATCATATTTTTCATTTTTATTATCAAAGAATGAGAATCAAACGAGAGCTTTACTTATTTTAGATTTTCATCTTAGAAGGTGGCACCAATGATTTCCATTTAAATTTGGAGCTAAAACGTTGTAATTTCCACGCCTAATTGCTTTCTATAAAAGTTAAAAAATCTAAAATTTCTGGGCTGTAATTATTATTGTGAAAAATAAATTTTATAACAAATCCCAAAATTACTGGCAGACACATATCTCGTAGTTGAACCCCGAGCCGAACCCAATGAAATCGACGATAAATATTAGGTAGGCGCGGAAAACTGAACGGTTTAGATCAACCTATTTGCAGTCCCCACTAATTGAATTCAAATTAGTAGAAGTAACGGCACGATTCCGGAGCCTTTGCCTCGGATCCGATTCTCATTTTCTCCACTGGTAAAGGTAAATGTCTTATTAATTAACAGAGAAGCCACTGTATTATTGTTCCATCATCTTAACTGAAAAAAGATTCCGATTAATTGGAAAACCATTTTGCCTTTTTTCACTCTCTCAAAATTTTAGGGTTTTGTTTTGTTTCTTCAGTGAAGCTTATGTCAAGAAAGATTTTCCAAAGTATGTTCTCGGTTTTGGTTATAATAAATATATGCTGTTTTTACGTGCTTTCGATTAAATTTGAGAGAAAAAGGATTAATGGGTTTCGAATATATTTTTTTTTTCTTGATTATAGATTACTAAAGATTTGAGTTTTAATGGAGGATCCAACAAGACAAGTGGGAGTGCATGAGTTGAACTTGGCTTCAAGAAAAGCTGAAGACGCAGGTTATTTTTTTATTCTACATTTTTTTTTCTTGGTGACGTTATTTATGGTAATCTCATTTCATCTCTCTTATACTGAATTCATAAACCAAGTTATTTTCAATAATGCTTTTTTTCTTTTTCCCGTGAATTCTGTGTTCTTAAAATTTATTTCATTAATTTTATTTACTTCAAAACAGAAGAGAGTATAATTGTAGTTTCTTTACTCTTTTGGTAGAAGAGTTAGGTTTTTTTATAAAATTTTTGATTACTTATTAATATTCAGATCTAATTTGAGCAAAGTTTGTATGTTTTATTTCTCTTTTGGAATTTAGAAGTTGTGTTTTTATAATCCATGCTTTATTCTAATTCTCTTGAGCATATTTGAGTACGTTAATGGAGGTGCGTCTTTCCCTTTATATTTATAATCCTTTTAATGGCTCTCCGACTTCTGAAAATTGATTATTATTATTATTATTATTATTTTAATTTTAATTTTTCTTTTTTTACTGAATTTGCAGCTCTGCGAAGGCATCAAGCTGCCTATTGGCTAGATTGCGTGGTGGGACCATTTGGAATATCTAGCCGCCCCTCGGAGAGAGAGTTCATTTCTTGCTTGAGAAATGGTTTAATCCTTTGCAATCTAATTAACAAGATTCAACCAGGTTCAGTTCCAAAGGTAATTTTTTACTTGTTGGGTACTTGAATGTGTACACATGAATGCTTGTTTAAGAAAGTTAAATACTGTAGGATTTGTTTATCTTGACTTCTGATTCTTTTGCATTACAAAATCGTAATTAGGTGGTGGACAGTAACTCACCTTCACAGTCTCTCCAGTGGGATTCGCAGCCATTAACAGCATATCAATATTTTGAGAATATTAGGAACTTTTTAGTAGCCGTGGAAGAACTAAAACTACCTGTTTTTGAAGCTTCTGTTTTTGAAAGGGTAAAATTTCAATGCCTTTTTTTTTGCTGCAATCACTTAATAAGTACACGAGTGCGAATTTATAAGCAGGCATACCTAATATCTTCACAGGAGAATTTGGAAGAGGGGTCATCGAAGGTAGCTGATTGCATTTTGGCTCTTAAGGCATTTCATGAGTGGAAGCAAATGACTGGTGGGAATGGAACTTACAAGCCACCCAGATCTCCTTTGATTACACATTCTGCTGGCAGGATTCATGCACGAACATCAGGAATGGTTACTTTTAATAGTTCTAGGCAACTAGATATGTCAGCAGGCTTGGATAAACCACTATCAACAGATGGTGAAATCCAAAAATTTGAAGGTAGTTTTATTATTTCATATTAAGAAGATCTACTTGTGTGATGTACATGCATGATTGAGAGCTATAATTGCAAATTTAATTCAAAGTGGTCATTTGAAAGAGTACTATAGGAGACAATCATTCTGCATTAACGAGGAATAGTATAGGCTGTAATAGTAATAGTAATATTTAGCATTGTTAAAACCATATTTATTTTGGTTGATTGTGTTTTATTGCTTTGGTGAACTATAATTTTGTTTTGGTGAAGGATAATTTGTCCGTCCTCATATTTCTAATGCTACTTTGTAGTCCTCATATTTCTAATGTTACTCCATCACAAAAGGGGTATGCCATTGGAAATTTCCCAGACCAATTTCATTTTCCAAGTAATAGGAGCATTTACCTCGAGCATCTTCTTAGCCGATAATCATCTTCAGTTAGAACTGTAAAGTGTATGCTTTTTGTTTATAACTTTTTGTAGTTTTAACTGGTAGTAAAAATTGGTAGTTCTTTGTTCACATGTTTTCTAATTTCTGGTGGATTAAAATTCATTTGGTTATGCAGATGTAATATTCAAGGCTCTTGCTGAACATATGGTAGATTCAAAGGAGAACATGGACAGTAATATACTTGCTTCCTTTCATAGTGGAAATGTGGTAATATTGAGTTTGATAGTTATTTTATGGGTTTATCAATTGGAACTCCAGAAATAATTGTCCTTACATTTTTATCGATTAACAGGATTCAGTCAAATTATTGACCAACATCTTCTCCAGTTGCTTGGAGGAAAAGTTTCAAAGAAAATTGCCTGAGGTAAGTTGGTTATTTAACAAAAACTGTTGCATTCTTTAATTCTCAAAATGCAGTTTCTAGAATACGCGAAATTTTCAAATCTTACTGTGGATTTTGAGAGAGCTTATCTCCAAAGTAACTAGATAAAATGTAAAAATGGGGGATATTCTGGAAGGATGCTTCCAGTTATTCTCAATAACGGCAGAGGCACGTCAGATTCGTGATTGTTAGTCCACAATTCCTAAGATTCATGCTGAGTTTTAACAGTTAGATAATACAACCGGACAAGGTTGCATTTGACAGGATAAGAACGTGCAACCGGAATTTCTTGATTCCTTTTTTAACAGTGAATTTAATCCAATTTGGTCGAGACAAAGCTTTCAAGAAATGAATAATTCATTTTACTTTTGTATCGCATTCTCTAAAATGCTGCATTCATGATGATTACACTTCAATGTTTTTTCAACAGCTGGTATATAACCAATTGATTTGGAAATAAATTTTTGAAAGATTTTTGTGCTCTAGTGAGATGAGATTGATGAAAATATTATTGATGTATCTTCAACCAGTTAAAACGGGGTCCATTGGATCATTTAAGAGAGACAAATTGCTCACCAGTGCATTCCACATTGTGCCTCTTGCAAAAGTGTCAAATCTTGAGGCAATTTATTCTTAATTTGTACACATGCTTTAGTGAGATGAGATATTCTCAATTTATTCTTAATTTGTACATATTCTTAATTTACTCTCACTTTGTTGGAGTCCATATACTTCTTAGAATTAATCTCAAGAACTATTGCAAATCCTTATCTGGTCAACTTCTTTTATTTGTCAAAATTGTTGATGCTCACTCTCAATATGCGGACTATTAACTACGAAATCATGGGGGTGGGATTTTCAGTTATACCAGCATTAATTTAAAAGGTTAAGTTACTGTGGACAAGGTCGAAGGCCATGCTCTCTATCCCATCAAAAAAAGAAAAATAATCCATGCTCTCTATCCCATCAAAAAAAGAAAAATAATCTTTCAAGGAGGTAATGGCTTTTCCATACATCTAGAGCAACGGCACAGGATCCTCTCAATTGCCTTATTCTGTTTGAAGTCTCTTACTGCCAACTTGCATGGATAATGCATAAAAGTGATGATTTTTTAATAGAAGTTAGATAAATCATATTATGGTGAACATAGGTGCATTCCATAAAAAATTGAACTTGATTTATATAATATACTATTCCAGTTCAATATGAACTTTGATGAATTATTTGATCCACAGTGTTGGAGGGCCGGCATGAACGGTAAGTGCAATCATCGGAATCTAGTTCGGCAGCAAGAAAGGGAACTTCTGGTAACCATCTTGTGCCTTTGTGTTAAGAGTTTTGATAATAGATTTTCTATCATGAAAAATGTGACAATATATGATTCTTTGAAAAATCCTTCTTTTTCTAGTGTCTTATCTAATAAGACAATTTTTTGTGTGCCTCCTTGGGGCATACATACATATCTTACTGTTTTCTGCACATGAAGATGAATGTAGAATTGACAATAATAGTTTTATTGCTTGCAGAATCTTAAGATGCTCCTATCAAGTACGAAGAAAGAGTTTGGAAGTCTGCAAACTCGTTTTCAAAGTGATTTGAAACAAATTGGTATGGTTTATGCTAAGGGACCTTAATCCCTAGCCCAATGTCAATCCCCATAAGTTAAATGAATCGTGTCTATAACATGAGTTATAAGCTGTCAGTATGGTTAGACTGTCATATGTTAGATGCTCTTTACATTTTAAAGAATTCTGTAGTCAAAATATCTTCCTGCGAATGACTTTTTCCTTCAAGAGAAGAATATCTCTCAGAAAAGAAGATAAAACATCTGCCTTGTTTGATCGATCGTTGAGGAAAAGCCACATATAGCATGTTCATATGATATAACATCTTTTACTTTCTCAAATTTAATAATTGGAAGGAGCAAATTGTTCTCTAATGAACTTTAACATGATAACCATGAAACTGACTGAACTTTGTACAATAACAAAAGAAATACTTTGCTTTGCATGATTTCAGGAGATCAAGTGCAGGAGATGTCTACTGCTGCTCTTGGATATCATAAAGTTGTAGAAGAGAACAGGAATTTGTACAACATGGTTCAAGATCTAAAGGGTTAGACTGAATGTTTTTCATTGTTTTCTTATTAGAATTCATAATATGTTTGTTTCAGAGTAGTTATAAGTAACATCTTTATAAATTTTTCAATATTTTATTTAGTGATGAGATACAACATAAACCGTCCGAAGAAATGCAATTGTGGGTGCTAGAGAGAAAAATAACCTTTATTATCTTATATGAACATGTATTGAGTATATATGAACATCATTAAGGATATGGAGCAATGACGAGTGTAGATGCAATGGCCATAGTTTTCGATCAGATACAATGTAGGTCTATCTAAGAAATTAAATGAAATGAAGATCCAGATCCTTCATACATAAAATATTTTTCCATAATTTCTATTCTTTGCATCACTAATCTATTTAGTTTAACTATTCTATAATTTTAAATTTTTTTATCAGGAAATATTCGAGTTTACTGCAGAATTAGACCCATCTTCAATGCTGGGGCAAAAAATGTGATAGATTATATCAGAGATGATGGATCTCTAGTGGTTGTAGACCATCTGAAACCACAAAAAGACAAAAGGAAGATTTTTCAATTCAATCACGTGTTTGGTCCTACTGCCACTCAATGTAATTAATTGATACCGTCTTCCATGTTAGAAAATCCTGGTCTTAGATTTTCATTTTGGATGAATCTATTTAATTTTTTAGGTGATGTATTTAAAGAAACTCGGCCACTTGTTAGATCTGTAATGGATGGTTACAACGTCTGCATTTTCGCTTATGGTCAAACTGGATCTGGGAAAACATATACTATGGTGAGTTTCTTTCTCATAGCAAACTGCACATGCTCAGTTTTTCCCTACTATAGAGGCATTTCTTGTTTGGTTTATGAATTTACTCTAAATTTATGTAGAAGAGCTAGTTTGATGTGAAGTGTGGTAAAATTAATTATTTGGAGGTATGTTCAGTAATCCGTTCTCTCTGTTAAAAGTGTGGTCCTGCAGGTGTATTGGCTAATGAATTGGGGATTAATTATTTGGCCGTTAATGATCTTTTTCAACTTACTGATGAAAGAAAGGACATAGTAGAATATAGAATTCAAGTCCAGATGGTCGAGATATATAACGAACAAGTTCGTGATCTTCTTGCTGAAGATTTGTCAGATACAAAATATCCTTTATATTTTGAATATCTGTATTCTACTTTATATTGTTTGTAGTTCATTTATATTAAAAAAAAAAGAACAAACAAATTTATTTTATGCAACTTAATATACATATATCCAAAGTGTTGATTTCTTAATTGCCAATAAATTAGAGATCCGTAGTTGTGCAAGTGATGACGGTTTGGTTCTTCCTAATGCTACTATGTGTCCTGTAAAGTCAACTACGGATGTCATCAACCTGATGAAACTCGGGGAAGGGAATCGTGTAGTTGGTTCCACTGCCATTAACAATCGAAGCAGTCGTTCACACAGGTCAATTTTTCTTCTACTTTATGTGCATATTCCGCATGCAGTACTAGAAATTATAATGAATAAAATTTTAGCTTATTTTCCTTTTCTAATATTATTCAGTACTTTTTATTCCTCCCTACAAAACATATCATATAGTTATTCATTGTTGTCCTCTCACACATTGACTGATAAAACACGGATTTTGCAGTGTGTTGACTGTACATGTACATGGCAAAGATGTATCTGGAAGCATACTTCGAAGTTGCCTCCATTTGGTGGATCTTGCAGGTAGCGAACGAGTTGATAAATCAGAAGTTACTGGTGATGGACTCAAAGAAGCGCAGCATATAAATAAGTCGCTTGCTTGTTTAGGAGATGTTATTGCAGCCTTGGCACAGAAGAACTCCCATATTCCTTACAGAAACAGCAAACTAACGTTACTTCTGCAGAATGCTTTAGGTAGTTTATAAAACTAATTCAACTCAACCTTTTCAGTCCCATATAATAGTTTCCTAGCTACTACACAAGTCATACTGGCGCCGATGATACATAAACACTTGATCATTATGCAATCCCCCCTTTATTTTCCGTACATTGTGATTACTGTAAGCTTATAAGGGGTACTTTTGGAACGCAGTATAAGGTAGCACGGGTAATACATTGAACAATATTTAATTTAATTTTTTTATTTTTTGGTTAATACTGTCTTCTAGTGTCTTTTTACTTTATCAAATGTGGCGTAAGTTATATTATATGAGTTAAAATGAAGTGGCAAGTGCAGGAGGATTGCACCAGGGAGAAGATGGTTCTTCACAAAATATATTTACATGTATGATATGTTCTGATTCTTGTTCTAATATGGAGCAGGAGGAAATGCAAAAACATTGATGTTCGCTCATGTGAGTCCAGATGGAGATTCTTTAGGAGAAACAATGAGTACTTTGAAATTTGCTCAGAGAGTGGCGACTGTTGAACTTGGTACAGCTCGTGTAAATAAAGAGAGTGCTGAGGTGCTAGAGCTTAAAGCACAGGTAAACTGGGACTTTTAATTTGAGAGGTTTAATTTGAAGTTAGGATAATATTTAAGCACACTATCATTGATTTGCTTAAACTTCTACAGATTGAGAATCTCAAAAAGGCACTGGCCAACAAGGAAACTGGGATTCCTCTGGTTAACTACTCAAAGGAGCCAGCAAGAACACCATGCGAGAAACCTAAACAAATGTCTGAGAGAACACCTGTTCGTCCAAGAAGGTTAAGTATTGAAAGCACTAACAACTTACCGCTACAGAAAGAGAATTATGACGACACAAGGGGATCCAAAACCCCTTTGGCGAAAATGCGTTCTCGAAGATCAAGTTTGGAAGGACCAAGGTACACAAAACAGGATTCTGAGCAGATTAAATTATCAGAAGTTGTAAGCAAGCTCCAGAAGCCAGAAACATGCTTACAAAAGCAAAGTCCAACCCAAGAACATAAATATAGTGGTGGATCTTTGGTGAACTCGACCAATCATAGGACTCCTAGGAGTCCAACAAGTTCTGCTTTCAAAGGTCAAGTGGTAAAAATCGTTGATACTACAATGAAGGCTCCATCTTTTCAAAATCCCAAAACACCCAAGCCAGAAGAGGTAATCAAGTTTGTGAAGCCAGAAGTAACATGCTTACAAAACAATAGTTACACACAAGAATATAAATATGGTGGATCTTTGATAGACTCAACACATCATAGGGCTCCTAGGAGTCCAACAAGTTCTGCTTTCAAAAGTCAATTGGTAAAAGTCGTCGATACTGCAATGAAGGATCCATCCTTACAAAATCTCAAAACACCGGAGCCACATGTGAGATCAAAGACTGGGGTCCAGAGATTGCAGCAAAATGAGATTTCCATCTATTCTGAAATCCAGACACCTTGCTCAACTAATATCACTCATGGAAAGGGATCTCAGATAAGGAAATCACTGCGGTCTATTGGCAAATTAATTAATGGGTCAGAGAAGAGGTATGCTATTGTATTGTACTGTGTAATCGTAAGTTGTTCTAAGTCTACTGTTCAACGTTGCACCAATTTTTGTCATTGCAAAATGTGATTGATTGAATAGTATCCTCAAGATGTTTAATGCAAAACACAGGAACCAACAGAAACCGACTGAAGCACTAACACCTTTCAATGGAAATAGCACCATGCATGATATGAAGTCACCCATACATTCCAATGCAAGGGCCCTCAGGAGACAGTCACTTACTGGCGTTCAACCATCCAGGAGATCTTCACTTGGAGGTGTTTTAACTGACTCTTGTAAGTGAAGTCATTTTCGACTTAGACTCAAAAATTTTATATATAATGTAACATGCGGTTAACACGAGAATTCATTCTTCTGCAGATGGAAATGAAAGTAGGAATGTAAAAACACCGCCTCCAGTTCGTGCTTCAGCAAAGTTAACAAAACGGTGGGTTTAGCCCATTTTAAGCTAGCTGAAAGGAGCTAACTTCTAGTTTTAGGACTCAATTTTGGAAAGTTCAAGAAAAGCCAATCTAGAAACTATTAAGTAGTCATTTGTACATACATCCGAGGGGAAAATGGATTCCTAGTCATATCTGGTTGGTTATTTCCAGATCAATAAATGACATGTTCTATCACAAATGTATGTTAATTCATACGAAAAATATTAATCAATGCCTTGTAGTTTTCATTGTTATGTGTTCATTTTTGACATGCTTTTGTCTAATCTGCTTACCAGATGAACTTTGTATTATTTCTTCAAATTTGTAGCGCCGCATATTGATATTGCCTTTTTTGAGTTCCACACGAGCATTATGGACGAGAGTAATTTATTTGTTCTATGGGAAAAATTAGGATGAGAAATGTGAATTTGTTCCTTCTTGGGATAGGAATAATCATTTGTTCTACAGAAAATCATGAAAATTCAAATAAAAGGGGGTGGGTAGGGGACATGTGAATGCTGAAATGCACTGTTTAATGCAGCATGTTGTCGATATGATTTGCTCAAAGCGCTTTCCTATTGAAGGAATTTGCTAGGTTAGCTTGGATTTGACTCGAGGCCCCTTAATAGTGGTCTGAGTCTAACCATAGGATATGTTCTAAGAAAACAATATCATGACATGACATGAAAGTGATTTCTCTTTATGGCAGTACTATCCTAATCAAAAGAGGTCTCCTATTGAAGGAATTAGTCAGGTTAGCTTGGATTTGGCTTGAGGCTCCTTCAATAGTGGCTTGAGTCCGACTATAGGATATGTTATATGAAAATATCATCATTACATGACATGAAAAGTAATTTCTCTTGATGGTAATACTATCCTAATTAGTCAATTAGGATAATGATGAGATTGTACAAAGTTCAAGCCTAAAGCTTAGATATCATCATGACTCCATCACAATCAAATTCTCCAATCAATCAAATCTCTTCAAATGGGTGGTGGCATTGTTGAGTGGGTCCAGCCCACTGCAGCCCATTAAAACCCACTTAAGCTGAATCTACTAAATTATTTTTAATTAGGTAAAAAACGTAGCTGAGAGGAATTGTTGGATATATATATATATATATATATATATATATATATATATATATATATATATACAATTCTGTGGCTTCCAAATTGTAAGAGAGAAAGATAAAGGCTTTTAATTGTATATATATATATATATATATACAATTCTGTGGCTTCCAAATTGTAAGAGAGAAAGATAAAGGCTTTTAATTGTGAGAGAGAAAAACAAAAGGCTACCATTAGAAAAGTCAATAAAGGCGGCTACAATTGAAGAAGAGAAAAATTGTCGCTGTGCATGAAGAAGAGGAAAATTTGAGGTTCCTGGGAAGAAATAAAATAATTGGAAGGGAAGCTATTCTTTCAATTTGGGTGTGGATTTTCACAAGTTATTTTTCTTCTCTATATAATACAAATTGGGATTTTCTCTAAATTGTATTTTTGATACTTCATATGTGTAGTATTCAAAGTGGATTTTCACAAGGTTAATCAATTTGGTGATTTGTGGTGAGATAAATTGTTATTTTAGAGATTGATTATTGTGGTAATTCCAATTTGTGGAGAATTCAAGTTTTTGAGCTTAAACTTGAATATTGTAATCTATATATTAATTATTATAGTGGATTTTGGCCGGAGTTGCCCGGTGATTTTTTCCTCTACACCGGAGGGTTTTTTCTACGTAAAAATTTGATGTTGCATTTTCTTATTTTTGCTTTGATTATTTATTTGCATATTTAATTGTTCTAGTTAATTGCTTGGATTGGTAAAATTATTTTTGAAATAATTAAAATTGCCCAACAAAGTGGTATCAGAGCTCAGGTTGTGTGGGTGTAATTTTATTAAGGAATAAATGGAGAATACTTCTGGCATTATGATTAAACTGTCGGCTTCAAATTATTCTATTTGGAAACCTATAATGGAGGATATCATGTATTGTAAAGATTTACATGAACCTATTGAAGGTGATAGTGCTAAACCAAGCAATGTGAGTGACGGTGATTGGAACAGGAAAGCCATTAGATATATTAGACAGTGGGTTGACATTGATGTATTCCATCATATATCTTAAGAGACAAATGCACATAGTCTTTGGGAAAATTTTGAGAGTCTCTATAAAAGAATGACCGCTCAAAATAAAGCATTTGCTATTAGAAAGCTCATGAATCTGAAGCTAAAGGAGGGGAAATCAGTTGCTGAGCATTTGAGTGAATTCCAAGACTTGATAAATCAATTGATCACAATGAAAATAATGCTAGATGATGAGAAGTAAGCATTATTACTTTTGAGTTCATTGCCTGATAGTTGGAAGAAGTTGGTGGTATCACTTAGTAACTCTGCTCCGAATGATGTGCTTAAACTTAATCTAGTTAAAGACAGTTTATTTAATGAAGAAATAAGAAGGAAATATTTGGGTAAGAATGATGCACAGACTCTTATTACATAGAACAGAGGTAGGAGTAAAAGCAGAGGTTCTAAGGAACTTGGTAACTTCAAAAGTCAGTCAAAAACAAGAGGAAAGGTCAAATGCTTTTATTGTGATAAAGAGGGTCATATAAAGAAGCATTGCATGGCTTGGAAGAATAAATTGAAAGAGGAGAAAAATCAGAAAAAGACTAATCAAAATACAGCAGCTAGCGCTTTAGAAGAAGTAGTAGTGGCAATTTTTCCGCTGAAGATGAGCAATGTTGTCATGTTGCAGATTCATTTATTGAATGGGTTATTGACTCAGTAGCTTCTTACCATGTTACTCCAAGTCGGGAGTTCTTCACTTCATACAAATCAGATAACTTTGGCACGGTGAAAATGGGTAATGACAGTTTTGCCAGTATTGCGGGAATTGGTGATATCTGTCTTCAGACAAATATTGGATGTAGCTTGACATTGAAGAACGTGCGACATGTTCCTGACATGCGCCTAAATTTGTTATCTACACATGCCTTTGATAAAGTAGGGTATGACAGTTATTTTGGCAGTGGAAAATGAAAATTGACAAAAGGGTCGATGGTATTCGCTAGAGGAAGGTTTGTTGCACACTTTATAAGACATAAGTAAAAGTGTGTAGTGAAACGGTAAATGCAACTGAAAGTGACTTTTCACTAGATTTGTGGTATAAGCGGTTAGCTCACATGAGCGAGAAAGGATTACAGATTTTGGCAAAGAAGTCTCTCATTCCTTTTACAAAAGGTACATCTTGAAACTCTTGTTATTATTGTTTATTTGGTAAACAACATAGAGTATCCTTTCAAAAATCATTTAGTAGAAAATCTAATATTTTAGATTTGATTTATTCTATGTGTGTGGTCCCATTGAGGTGGAGTCCATAGGTGGTAATAAATATTTTCTTATTTTTATTGATGATATTTCATGAAAGTTGTGGATGTTCTTTTTGAGATCAAAAGACCAGATTTTATCAGTACTTCAAAGAGTTTCATGCCCAAAAAGAACAAGAAAGTGGAAAGCTTTTAAAATGTCTCCAAACTGATAACGGAGGGGAATATACATCTAAAGTGCTTAAAGATTATTGCTCAGAACACAATATTAGACATGAAAAGACAGTTCCTAGTACCCCACAGCACAACGATTTTGTAGAGAGAATGAACCGTTCCATTGTAGAAAAGGTCAGAAGTATGTTAAGGATGGCTGGGTTACCTAAGTCATTCTGGGGTGAAGTAGTTTGAACAGCGTGCTACCTAATCAATCGGTCTCCATCAACTCCTATGGATTTTGAGATTCCAGAAAAATTGAAAAAAGGAAAAGATATTTCTTATTCTCACTTGAAGGTTTTTTGGTGCAAAGTATTTGCACATGTGATGTGGCTAAGGAACAACGGTTGAAGTTAGATAGTAAAGCTAGTCCTTACATTTTTGTTGGCTACGGAGATGCAGAATTTGGATATAGATTATGGGATCTAGAAAAGAAGAAAGTATTCAAAAGAAGAGATTTAATTTTTTATGAAAATCAAAAGTTGGCAGTGTTGAAAAATCTGGGAATCAAAGACATGTTATTGAGGATGTCACGGACTTATACCTGTCTCTTTGCCTTCAGATAGTTCCACTCAGGGGGGAGAGACACACGTCGACAATCATACTGATGAGCCAGTAAGGGTTGACGATGATGATTTAGAGGATGTTGAGCAGGGGGAGCAGTCTACTATATTAGATGCTCAGATTAGAAGATCTACCAGGGAACATCGTCAATCAACTAGGTATCCAGTATCAGATTATGTGTTGGTAACTGATGAAGGAGAGCTAGAATGTTTTCAAGAGGTAGAATCTCATAAAGACAAACAAAGCTGCGTAAAGGTTATACAGAAAGAAATGAATTTTTTGCAGAAGAATAACAATTATGAGCTAGCAGAGCTTCCTGAAGGTAAAAAAACATTGAAAAATAATTGGGTATTTTCAAGCTGAAGAAAGATGGTGAAAAGCTAGTGAAGTATGAAACTCGATTGGTGGAAAAAGGCTTCGATCAGAAGAAAGTGATTGACTTTGATGAGATATTCTCTCACGTCGTCAAAATGTCTTCTATTCAAGTAGTTTTGGATTTAGTGACTAGTTTGGATCTTGTGCTTGAGCAGTTAGATGTTAGTATCGCCTTTCTCCATGGTGATTTGGAGAAAGAAATCTACATGGTTCAGTCAGAGAGATTTGAAGTAAGAGGAAAAGAGTATATAGTTTGCAAGTTGTAAAAGAGTTTGTATGGGTTGAAACAGGCTCTAAGACAGTGGTATAAGAAATTTGATTCCTTTATGGTGGTTCATGGTTATAACAGGACAGATGCAGATCATTGTATTTATATTGGTGAATTTCATGGTAGTAACTTCATTATCATTTTACTATATATAGATGATATGTTGATAGTGGGACAGGTTGTTCAGTTAATTCGCAGTTTGAAAAAAGATCTGTTCAAGTTGTTTGACATGAAAAATCTTGGACCAGTAAGGCAAATTTTGGGAATGCATATTTGTCATGATAGGAAAGCTAGAAAGTTATGGTTATCATAAGAGAAATATGTATAGAGAGTGTTGGAAAGGTTTAACATGAACCTTTTGGGATACCACTTGGTAGTCACTTCAAATTGAATAAGGTGACTTGTCTTTCTAAGGAGAAAGATAAAGAAAGAATGGCAAAGATTTCTTACTCCTTTGCGGTTGGGAGTCTAATGTATGTCATGGTTTGTACACAGCCAAATATTGCTCATGCAGTTGGGATAGTCAGGAGGTTTCTTGTTAATTTCGGTAAAGATCATTGAGAGGCAGTGAAATGGATCTTTAGATACCTAAGAGGTACTTCTAAGACGTGCTTGACATTTGAAGGTTCAAAACCAATTTTGGAGGGCTTTACAGATGCAGATATGGATGATGATCTTGATGGTAGAAAATCAATTTCAGGATATTTGATTACTTTTGCAGGGGGAGCTGTCTCATGGCAGTCAAAATTACAAAAGTGTGTTGTCTTATCTACAACTGATGCTGAGTATATTGCAGCAACTAAAGCAGTGAAAGAAATGCTTTGGATGAAACGATTTCTCCAAGATTTGGGTTTGAAGCAAGATGTGTATGTAGTCAATTATGACAGTCAGAGTGCATTAGACTTGAGCAAGAATGCTACTTATCATTCTCGGACGAAGCACATTGATGTGAGATATTATTGGCTACAACAGGTAGTAGCAGAACAATTGATATTGTTAGAAAAGATTCATACAGAGAAGAATCCAGTTGATATGATGACAAAGGTTGTGACCAGAGAAAATCTTGAGCTTTGTGCCGAACTGGCCGGCATGGATTCTAACTAATTTGTTATAGGGTAGTCTCCTTCCTCAATGGGCTGGAGAGAGAGATTATTGAGTGGGTCCAGCCCATTGCAGCCCATTAAAACCCATTTAAGCCCAATCTGCTAAATTATCTTTAATTAATTTAAAAACATAGCTGAGAGGAATTGTTGCTGAAGTAAAAAACGGTGGCTATATATATATATATATATATATATATATGTATAATTAAGACTTGGGGTCCATCTTAATAAGGTTGACCTTATTAAGGTGGAACTCCAAGTCTTAACATGTTATCAAGCCCATTAAGTTTCAACTAACAATTCGATCCAGTTAAGACTCTAAAAATGAGCACACGAATTTCAAGATTGATGTGCTCAACTGAGCCTCCATCTTATGGAGGCATATTAAGTGATAAAAATTTTACATCGATTAAATATCGAAATAATTACCGACTTAAAAAGATTTTAGATTACTCCTTTTAATAAGGTTGACCTTTATATATATATATATACATCTCTCTCTCGGTAGCATTGTGAGACGCGTGAGAGAGAGACACAATTCTGTGGCTTCCAAATTGTAAGAGAGAGAAAGACAAAAACTTTTAATTGTGTGAGAGAAAAACAAAAGGCTACCATTAGAAAAGTCAACAAAGGCGGCTACAATTGAAGAAAAGAAAAACCCTGCTGTGCGTGAAGAAGAGGAAAACTGAGGTTGCTGGGAAGAAAAATAATAATTGGAAGGGAAGCTATTCTTTCAATTTTGGTGTGGATTCACACAGGTTATTTTTCTTCTCTATATAATACAAATTGAAATTTTCTTTAAGTTGTATTTTTGGTACTTCATATGTGTACCATTCAAAATGGTTTCTTACAAGATTAATCAATTTGGCGATTTGTGGTGAGATAAATTATTGTCTTAGGGATTGGTTATTGTGGTAATTTCAATTTGTGGAAAATTCAAGTTTTGGGGGGCATAAATTTAAATATTGTAATCTATATATTAATTATTATAGTGGATTTTGGTCGGAGTTGTCCTATGGTTTTTTCCTCTACACTGGAGGATTTTTTCCACGTAAAAATTTGGTATTGCGTTTTTTTTTCATTTTTTCTTGGATTATTTATTTGCATAATTAATTGTTCTAGTTAATTGCTTGGATAAGTAAAATTATTCTTGCAATAATTGAAATGGCCCAACAAGCACATAGTCCTAAGTTATAACACTACAACTAGACATGAATAGGATGACAAGCTCAAGCCCAAAAGCCTCTATAATGGGGTGAAGGGAAACTGAAAAAGGGGATCGAACCAAGAAATCTCTTTATACTATTATACAAAATTCAGTAATCTTGTGTCTTTATTCTACTTGGTTTCTAGCATTATAACATCATTACTTTATGTAAATTCATATTAGTTGATCAATAAATGTCACATCATTTCTTACCATCAACAGGCAAATATTTCGTCGTGTAAAAGTATTAAGTAGATCACCGCCCACAGGAGGATACATTGTAGTCAAAATAGAAAAAGAAATAATAATAATAATAATAATAATATTAATATGAAAATGTTTTATTAATACAATAAATTTTGTTTTTAAAATTTTTAATGTAAATCACATCATTTTTATGAATATGAGCCTCATTATTTTAGCACACTGCATGCTCCAAAAATGTAGTTGAAGTCATTAGCATTTAAAGTTTGTTTAACAATTTTTTGGGAGAGTGACAAAGCAACAAATTTAATATTATAGATACAATCTTCTATATAAAATCACATATTTGAAATGCTTCAACCATACAACTCAAATTCAAACTTAGGGTTGACTAATTAGGACATTATTATTTGTCCATAGATCCGATTTAGTCACTTAGAAACCATGTGAGTTGCAATCGAATGATTTTGACCAATGGAAATTGGGATGAAGTAATTTTCTCAGAAGTTGAATCTAGCCACAATTTTTTTATAGGATAATTAATGTTATCAGTCACGTTATATATATATATATATATATAAAGCATCATACAAGCATGTGCAGATTAAGAAAACATGTGCAATAATATACCATTTAAATTGTTTATTAAACTTGCATAAGAATCAGCAGATCTTTTCCGGAGATTACAATAAAGAATCATATTACACAAATATAATTGTTGACATGCGGAATGACCGAACACTCTTACCTTGGGGTTCGGGCATTATTTTATTCACGAGGAGTCCACGCTCCATGTGACGGTCGGTCACCAAAATTCGGATACTTTGACATTTTCCTACAATAAATTGGGTAAAACTCCCCCCATAAAGTGACAGTTTTTGCAGGCTCAAGTTATCGGTAAATCTTCGAACAATGCTTATAATTTCAATGGATTATGAGTTTGGTTAGACTTATAATATACTTTTTTAAGTATTTTTTCCTTTTTACTTAAGTGCTAAACGTGCTCGAAGTAGTCGCTCTTGTCTAAACTTCACTAACGAAGCAAAGGTTGTTAAGGAATAAATGCCATATCGAATAAAAATGAAAAATATAGACCAACTTTGGACTACTCTTACCAAGATAAAATGGAACTACAAATTTTAATATGATATTAGAGTCCACTAAACTCCACGAATAATTCGATTCGATTAAGATTAAATTATAGCACAGGTTTCAAGATTAGTCTACTCAAACTAATCACTATCTTGTGGAAGCACATTAAGGGATAAATCCCATACCAAATAAAGATGAAAAATATAAACTAACTTATAAAAAATTGTGCTACTCTTCTTAACAAGGTTAAATTTTTAAGATAATATCCGAAGTCTTAATAAAGGCTTATATCAAACACAAGAAAATTAACAGAATTTTTATTTTTTTTTCCCCTTTTTTTCCCAACATCTTCTTTATGTACCACAAGAAGCTTACTGTTTTTCTACTTGATATACAAAATGACAATTCACTACACTAGTCTCTACAATCATATTCTTTCCTTTTGTGCTTGCTGATATACAAATATCGGATAACCCAAAAGAAATTTGTCACAAAATAATGTTCGAAAAGGAGCTAAAGTTACTGTGATTGACGATGCAAACTCTTCTTCTTTTGAGCAATGGAGTAGTAGTACACGCGCAGCAAGCGCTTACGGAACCTTCCTAGATTCAGCCTCACAGTTTGACGGTCGAGATAGATCTTCTTTGTGAATTCCCATCCCCTGTCATTCACACTCTGTGGATCGATTAAAACGGGATCATATTTGTCATAATCATCGTACAACGAGCTTTCCATCGGAAGGATTTTGTAGCCAATGTACCTCAAACCAAATTTCACTGCTGGTTCCCCGTAATAAGTTTCTGCTGCCCAATCTGTGCCAAGAGGAATGACCTGAATGAGAACAGAACCCGGCTTCATAAAGAGAAAGTGAGTCATGGCAGCACCATGGACTCCAATCATAACATCACTTGAATTAAGAACTCGGTAAGTTTTTGCAAGTTCTGATGTCCTTTGAGGCCTTAATACTTCAACCACAAACCCGATATCCTCTGCCATTTTGACCAGCAAATCTTCGTTGTTAATCGCTCTTGAACCATTCCGAGAAACTATAACCAGTTTAGGCCTCTTTGATTCTTGTTTCTCTTTTATTGTATCTATCAGATTATCTGATGATGGGGATAGAGCAGATTTCTCTGTTTTCAACTGAGCTTCACCCTCCTCCTCTTGAATGAGACCTCTAATTCGAGGCCAGTATGCCTGGTTTAGTAGTTCTCGGAAGTCTCTTATAGTCTTATTCCCTTCCATCGATGAAGAATTAACAGTGAGCTCATCGTGGATTCTTAAGCCAACAATAGCTTCCGGGAAGCAATGAATTCGTTTATCTCCACTAAAATCTATGGCCGGAAAATCAGAGAGCTGAGACAGTATGTCACCATACTTCATGATCCACCAGTTATGATATTCAAGAATGACAAAAACAACCTTCTTGTTCAGATGCTGAGAAGTAATGTACAGAGGCAAAATCCCATCATTAAATTCGTGGTAAAGATTACCCGTAAAGCCTCCCGTAGAAAAGAACACAGCTGTGACATTGTGCTGGACATCGCACCGGTGATGGATGCTGGATTCTTTTCCTTTTACTTTGAGGTTTAACTCATCAATAGTGGCCATTACACTGGTTTCCCATTTCCTAGAATAGGGCTTGATCTTTTCCTGCTGAATAACTTCTAGCTCGTCATTTTCACCATCAGATGGGGCCGAAACAAAATCATTCACTCCATTGTTTCTATAGAGGAAGATAGAAGAGGAGGCAGAGTGAGTTCTCACATCCCCTTTCATTATGCATATATCTGACCTCATGCTGCTTCTATCACAACAAATAGTTCCTGCATTTGGAAAAATCATGTCATAAATTCAGAATTAAATAGGAAAAAGCTATCTACCCATTTCTCCAAAATTCTTATCGTTTTAATAGTATCTAAATATGCTAGAATAGTCAAGGAAACAATAAGAACAGCAAAATATATCCAAACTTAGGCATTAATTGAAAGAAAAAGCTAGTAATTATTCCATAGCCCACTTGATTGAAGATACATATAAATGTTATGATTTATGCCTACCCCACAATTATCAGGCTCCCAAAGATTTCCCCAACCCTTACCCCACCCCAACCGCACCCCACCCCACCCATACAGAAAAACAGAGAGAAAATAAAATATATGAGGGTTTTGAGCATACTAACCATTAGGAACAGAGGAACATAAACCATTTCCATCTGGTTCAGAACCAAGCCCTTCATCATCAAACCGAAAAGGATCAGCAAAGCCACACAAAACAAAAACTATAAATAAACTAAGAAGTATTATAAAAAAAAGAAAAAAAAGCGAAGAAAAAAATAGGAAATAGGGCTTACAAAATACTGAGAAGTTGGAGTTTGAGGACAGGATCTGAGGTGCCAAAATCAAGCTGCAAGATAAGAGAGATAGAACAGCGAAATATAAAAGCTTGGGACTTGGCTTCTTATTGCAGTAACCAGAGTTTCCACATATCGAACGGAGGTAGGACTCTTCGTCATCATGAACCACGTGTTCTTTGTTTTTCTTCCAGTGATTATACAGATTGTATCTCTGGTATTTCACCATTCTTCACGCAACCTTAACAAGCTTTAGAGAGAAAGAACTCCAGAGAGAGAGAGAGATTATGGCGTAAAAGAGAGAACTTTGGGTTAGATAAAGAGAGGAATAAAGGGTATGGCTGGTTTGCTTGCGGTTTGGTATTTTTGCCTGATTTGCCATTGCTCTGCCTCTGTTTATTGGTTAAATGAGAGAGGAGTGGGGGGAATATCTACATGAAGTTTAGGGGGCCCAAAAATAAGCCTGTTCAGTTAATAAAAAATATGTAAATAAATAAAGAAATGATAATTATTTGACCTAACTCGATCTCGAATTAAAAAAAAATTAATTTTTTTTTATTATGTTATTCATAACTATTTAATTTTCTTATTCAATATGCAACATTGGAAATGAAGAGTCAGGGTACCCCACAACTTATAAGCAATTTCAAACATGCTGCTTGTATTAGTAATACTGCCAACGCCAAAAACTTGGTAAGTTTGATGTGACCAACAGCTTATTATATAAAAAATAATAATTATTTTATTAGACATAGTCCGTGTCCGAGGTGGGAAAGGTGGCGAGCCTAACGCGTACTGAAGACTGAAATCCATACGTTTAGAACAGCGAATGCATCAGATGCATCTATGACAACTGTTTTATTGGAGGACGCAATATTTGAAAGCAATAGCAACCCTGGCCCAATATATATATGGAAATTGCTCTGTACCTGACCCAGTCAGGGGTCGGTCCTACATTAAAAAAAAAAAAAAAAAAAATGCCGAGGCTCACACTGTGAGTGTCTGGCAAGGGTCTGTAAAGACAAACCCTTGTAAATGTAGCAGGGTCGTGTATATATATAAGATTGGTGTTAGAACATCAATTTAAGAGTTTGTTTGGTAGGAATTTTGATAATTCATTTTTGGATCATTAGAGATAAAACAGGTCTTACCTTTAAGAGAAGAATTCAAAAATAATGGTTGGAATAATGAAATAACAATTAAAAAATTGATTTTAATTGACTTTTAATTTGTACCAAACGAGCACTAAATCTATAATAATAATAATAATAATAATAATAATAATAATAATAATAATAATAATAATAATAAAATTTCATATTAAGTGAAAATAATTTTTTGAACTATTTTAACCCTATTATAATTCAATTATTTCAATAATACCTTACTTTTCATTTTTCAATATATTAATAAATATTGTATAATTCTTGTCATGTACAAATTTCGTATTATTAATTCTCAATTAATTAACAATTACATTAATATAGACTAAATGAATCTTGATCTACTTGAATCTAGAGTTATTATAAATGAATTTATTTTCATTCATGTATATAGGAATTTTAATGTGTTTGTATTTATGTACTAACAATTAATTCTTATGTACCAAATGCAATAAAAATGTTATTCGTTTGTAATATTTCATTATCAAAAAATTTAGAATCACAGAAGTTGAGATTTAAGGATACAATTTTTTATTCTCTTTAATTCCTTTTGAGACTTATCAAATCCTCAAAACAAATTTGTATAAAAAATATTTATTTTATATAAAGTATTTCAGAATAACGCGCAACGTACATTCAATTTTGACTAGTAGTACTAAGTGCCGTTAGATGAAAAAAAATGAAAATATTAGGTTTTTTTTTGTCCAAATTCAGTCATTTATAAATTCAAATTATCTTTTTTCATATTCTTGTTGAAATTAGGGTTCATTTATTGTTTATATTAGTTTTAGTTGTATTGTTTAGAAGGGTAAGTCGAGGTTACTTCTTTCTTTTATTAAAAAGTTAAGATTAAATTTTTAATAGATTTAGAATTTATTGTAAATTGGTTGTTTTTTTATTGAAGTAATTAAATAAAAACATTTTGAGATGATTTTCTTCGTACTTTATCCAAATTTTCGATAATCTACACGAATTACTCAATTTTTAAAGTGTTAATCGGCATTTTGCAATATTTCTAGTCAAGCCGCCCTTCATCCTTGAATAATTATCTTTGTTTATCATGATTGCCATTGATAACGCGGGATGAAACCTTTTATGCATCTAGAAAAATCAAGTGATGATATAAAAAAATTTCTAAAAAAATATATAAAATAACAAAGAATGTTCAAAATAGTATTTTCTTTCTATTTTGCGTCTCACTTTTGAAGTTCAAACACACAAATACGTGTACAGGGTAAAGATTTCTCATTTCGAAAATGCTGAACAAACGATGACTAAAAACCGGAGAAAAATAAAAGGGATAATTTGACAGCCTATGATTAAGTGCTTTTATGTGTTTTTTCCCAATTTATAATGAAAATCTATCAAGTATTGTCCCAAAAATAATAATAATAATAATAATAATAATAATAATAACAACCATTCTACAAGTACATCACATTTCACACCCTTTTTCACAGCGCGCACACACATGCAAGTGGGTAGGGTCTACGATTAAAATAATCGTGAACTCCACCTTTGCGAGGAAGTGTGAAAATTGCTGTACAAACAGCATTTTTGTAATAATAATATGTCATCGACTCTGATTGCATTGCATAATCATTCCTTTTTCTTCAATACTTGTTTAATAATGCTTGGAAACTTCATAAAAAAATAGAGATAAAAGTTAATCAGAAATTTTAATCTTATATTGGACTCACATTATACATCCATCACTCCTTTTTATGAAAATCAACTTTTTAGTTCTCCCTTATAAGAACTTAATTATGTGGATATTTCCAGGGATAACTCCAACGCAAATTATCCTGTAAATAAGTGTAAAAAAAATCTTGAATTATCAAATATTTTGTGGACTGAACTATTTTATTAAGGCGAGAATCGCCATAATTACGATAATAATGTGAATTTTATAATCTAAAACACAACGCATAGCCTAAAAAGCAGGTTAGGAATCCGACGCCACTAACTATACTGGCGGATATATACCGAGAAATTATTTTTACTGCTTATTTCTGAATTCTTCAATTAAAAAGTTTAAATTAATTAATTAAGATTCCAATTAATAAGAAAATGTGGAGAAACCCCAGAGCCGGTTCGATAGTGAGTATCAAAATTGATTTTTTGATCGTTAGAGAAAAATGGATCCCATCTGTAAATGAAGACGTCAAAATGACGACTGAAATAATGAATAACTGTCAAGAAATTGAATTTTTATGGTGAAAATTGCTACCGAAGGAGGCTTAATAAAGTTTAAGGTCCTCAAAGCCAACGTTGGCGGCGGCAATTAGAGTTCATATTTTATAAAAAGGTGACAACTTTTGCACAAATATGAAGTTTTAATCTTATATTGGACTCACATTATACATCCATCACTCCTTTTTATGAAAATAAACTTTTTAGTTCTCCCGTATAAGAACTTAATTATGTTGATATTTCCTGGGATAACTCCAATGCAAATTTTCCTGTAAATAAGTGTAAAAAAATCTTGAATTATCAAATATTTTGTGGACTGAAACTATTTTATTGAGGCGAGAATCTCCAAAATTACGATAATAATGGGAATTTTATAATCTAAAACACAACGCATAGCCTAAAAAGCAGGATTGGAATCCGATGCCACTAACTATACTGGAGGATATATACTGAGAAATTATTTTTACTGCTTATTTCTGAATTCTTCAGTTAAAAAGTTTAAATTAATTAATTAAGATTCCAATTTAATAAAAAAAATGTGTAGACGCCTTAATGAAGTGTAAGTTCCTCAAAGCCAAAGTTGGCGGCGTGAATTAGAGTTTATATTTTATAAAAAGGTGACAACTTTTGCACACTGCAATAAAATTGCCAACCTTTTTTGCCACATTATTTATTCATCAATTTGTCATAGAAAATTAAAAAAGTAATAATAATAATAATAATAACATGCAAAGATTTGCATAGTCCAGGTCACGTTCAATTTCAGAGAACAAAGATTAATTTATTTATTTCTGCAATCTTAAAAAAAACATATTTTTTGACAAAATCTAAAAGGATAACTTTAATATTTCTTCTCGATCTGAAACAGTAATATGTGATAATAACAATATGAAATGCAAAAATGAACTTTTTAAACGGGAAGAATTACATTTTGTAGTCTTCAATTTATATTTACATGAGCACTTTAAAGACCAATTAGGTCCAATCTAGTTGTTGAATATATCATGCTAGTGGTTTGTAAACGGTCAAAGATTTGATTTAAAGATTGTTCGTCAAATAATTTTATTATAAATTAGGATCCATTTAATTGTAAGAATGAAATTTGGGTAAAAAGAAAACGAATTCTAAGGAATTGAATTGTTTAGAACTTGTTTTATTGAAAATTATCAATTAAATGTGTTTGATTGATATACTTTTTCACCTGAAAAGTATTAAAATTTTGAATCTTTTGGTATTCGTTTGGTTTTATTTTTCACGAAAACTGTTAATTAAAGGAATATAATTTATTACAATTGTAGATAAAATTTGTTCTAATAGCCAAAAAAAAAAAAAAAAAAAGGGTGGAAAACCAATTCCCACAAAAAATTCATGGTACCAAAAGGTGGAAAATTCCATGGAAAATGTACCATATCAAACAGGACCTTATTTTTTTCGAAAATCATTTTCAATAACACAGTTTACTGGATTAGCATATTCTCTAAAATAATAATTTTTTCTTAGAACATTATATGTGTCAAATGTGCTTTTAACTGGCTATTTATATTCATATTTACAACAATTGACAAAATAGTATTCGATCTTAAAATTTGTACTTTGTCTATGTTTGAGAAGCAATATAAGTTACCTATAATTTTCAGTCGAGCTTTTATAGTAGTAGACTGTAATGTATTAACCTGATCCAAGTGATATTCTTCTTGATCATTAATGTCTTTTCCGACTCAGTACTCGGTGCTCTAGTAGATGGCGTTATTTTAACTCATATACGCAATTACCATCCATACTTTTCCTGAACCCATTTTTCTCTCCTTATAAGAAAATTATAATGAAACAGCAACACAACTAATTAACGTGCTTAAGTTGTTACTTTCGCTTTATATTACACTCGCCTGAGAAAAAAAAAATCTTTTTATTTTTAACATTCTAGTATGGTTATACAATTATTTTCGCTGAATTGCTTTATTGACAAACTAAGTTAAATGAAAATAATAAATATCTTATTTCTCGTTTGTGCGCTTGTGTGTGTGTGTGTGAGAGAGAGAGAGAGAGACGCATTTTGGTTTAATTCTACCTAGGAATTCCACGGTGCTTCAAGAAAGAGGAAAAAAAGCATACACGATATGAAAAGAATTAAAAGAGTGCAAACCTTGTCAAAAAGTATGACGACGAATTAAAGAATCAAAGAAATGTCACCATCGAACTCAAAAATCACGACCTTCAATTCAAAAGTTTGGCATATGAACAAGAAAATGGATAAGTTTAGGTCCAACTCTACTTTCGTCTTAGTCATGATTCTCATTAGCACATTATGAGGAAAATATATATATTTAATTTCCACTATCAATAGATTACATTTATACTCAATAAGGTAAATATCAAACTTGTTTGGGAAGTATTAATGTTGAGAAAACTGTAGGGAAATCTGAATACTTAATGAACTCCAAGACATGAAAAAACGTTATTTTTTAAGAGATATTTCTCCCCTATTCAACAAAGTCACAATTGGGGTATGATAGAAAAGCTCTCTTAGGATATAATGGAGACGTTTGATTCAAATTGTGACTATTTGATCAAATCAAGAAGACACTCGAAAATAACTGATTGATGCCAAGAGAAAGAAAGAATAATAATTTTTTAATGTGTTTTGCAAACGAGAATTCGCCCAGAATTTATAGAAATTGAGGCAACCGTTCGAATAAGTGTGTCCCTTGAAATCCTTGCGTACATCTACTGAAAGTGATTGTTAAAAACGAACTAATGCACCTATTCAAATACTTTTGAAAATACAATTCTCTTTCGGGGCGGCAAATCATTCGCAAAACAAAAATAAATACATACAAAATGATGAAAAATATCTAACATTTAAATTATAAACACTTTGACAAATATATTTTTATGTTAATTTTTTTTTGAACCCACAAATACTGTCAACTTGTCAATAACTCATATTTATTTATTTATAATTCAAACGGATTATAACCACGTTCGAAACAAGTTAGAGGCCATTTCATTATTGTGGACAAGTAGTACTGATGTTCCTGTGGCTTTTGGTTATTGTTGAAAGTTGGTTTATGTAAACGAACTTGATGGTTATAAGACCTTATTAGAAACAATTTTGACATTAAAAGTGAACTTAAGAGAGGAAAGAATTATGATTGAAGTATACATTAACCACTATCTTTTCAGAAAAGTAAGAAGTAAATTAAGCTATTATTTGAGACTCATTTTTTTTAAATTCATTTTTTCCAACAATCATACGTTCTCCCTATAAAATAATTTTACACATAAATTTAAATTTTCTTTCCTTTTTAACTAAAAAAAAATTTACTTTTTACAAGATATATTCTCAAAAAATGAGATTCAAACATGAACTAAAATGAGATAGGGATGGCAATAAAACCCGCGCCTCCCTAAACGGGTTGGTGGGGCGGGCCTGCCATGCCCAACCCCGAACCTGCCCCGTGAAGAAAAAATGATTAAAAATAATTTTATTTTTAGATAATTCACCCGTTAAAAATTAATTTTGAATTTGTATTTTATTTTCTAATAATAACATAATTTGAAACTTTAAAAATAGAATAAAAAATAAAAAAATAAACAGGACAACAAAGGGGACAAAAAGTTGCCCTGTCCCAGGCCGTGCGGGGTGGGGTTTGAGGGAAACAGGGCAGGGCGGGGCGGGGCGGGACAGAATGATGGCGCCTCGCCCCGAACCTGCCCCGTTGCCATCACTAAAATGAGGTATTAATTTGGTACAAAGCTCATTATATTGAGCTCAAAATTGTTATCACCCACTATAAACTAATCCCAAACCACCACCTCGACTATCTATGTGTTACGTGCTCACTAGTCCGTTTACTAATTTTTTATTTTTTATTTTTTGGTAGAAGAGCCTTTGGAGAACGTTATTTTAATTTTCATTTGAAAACTAATTTTTAAAAGAATTTCCTATTCTAAAAGTACTTTGATAAGAAGTTATATTGGACCAATTTTCTCTCAATATTTTTCTAACTAGAACAAGCATTTTCATAAAATTAGCCAAACTGATCTAAAAATTGCTTTTGGACTTCAAACGCTCCTTTTGGCTTTCAAAAGCCATGCCAAAAGAGCACGTTTAGAATGAGAAGGTCATCGTTCCAAAAAAAAAGTACGACAACTATTTATACTCTGACCACCGGGTCAACTAGTATAAATATAAAAATACATTAATTAATTAATTTTTGCAATCTTAAAAATACATTTTTTTAACAAAATCTAGAAGGATAACTTTAATATTTCTTCTCGATCTGAAACAGTAATATGTGATAATAACAATATGAAGTGCAAAAATGAACTTTTTAAACGGGAAAATTTACATTTTGTAGTCTTCAATTTATATTTACATAAGCACTTAAATCTCTATTGTATTGTTCATTAACGAACAGTCTAAATTTTGCAGTGATCTTAAAGACCAATGGCCAATAGTTGTTGAAGATATCATGCAAGCGTTTTGTAAACGTTCAAATATTTGATTTAAGGCTTGTTTGTCAAAGAATTTTATTATAAATTACTTTTTTTTTCGAAAGTCATTTTAAATAACATACATTTTACTAGATTAGTCCATAACTTTACTTTTTAATCACATATTCTCTGAAAAATTATTTTTCTTTTAAAAAAGTATGTGTCAAATGTGCTTTTAAATTGCTATCCATATTCATATTTACAACCATTGATAAAATAGTATTCGTTCTTAAAATATATGCATTGTCTATGTTTAAGAGCAAATGTAAGTTACTTATCATTTTCAGTCAAGCTTTTATAGTAGTTGATTATAATGTATTGAACTGACTGGTAGCGGTATTCTTCTATATCAATCTTTTTCAACTCTGTCCTCAATACTCAGGTATATGGGGTTATTTAACTCATATACACAATTACTATCAATGTTTTTCATGAACCCATTTTTCTCTCGTTATACGAATATTATAATGAAATACAAACACAACTAATTAATGTGCTTATGTTGAAATACACATTTTGGTTTAATTCTACATAAGAATTTTATCGTGCTTCAAGAAACAGGAAAAGCATACACGAATTGAAAAAAATTAAAATAATTGAGCCAACCTTGTCAAAAAAGTATAAAAACAAATTAAAGAAGCAAAGAAATGTCATTATCGAACTCAAAAATCACCACCTTGAACTCAAAAGTTTGGCATATGAACAAGAAAATGAATAAGTTTAGGTAGAACTCTACTTTCATCTTCGTCATGATTCTCATTAGCACATTAAGAGGAAAAAATAAAATAAAATTTCCACTTTCAGTAGATTATTGTTATACCCACTAAAATAAAGATCTCAAACTTGTTTGGGAAATGTTTAAATTATAAATACTTTGATAAATATTTTTTTTGTTAAAAATTTCTTTCGACCCACAAATACTGCCAACTTGTCAATTACTCATATTTATTTGTAATTTAAACGGATTATAATCTCGTTCCAAACAAGTTAGAGACCATTTCATCATTGTGGACAAGTAGTGGTGATGTGATGTTCCTGTGGCTTTCGGATATTGTTGAAAGTTGGTTTATGGAAACGAACTTGATAGTGAATAAGACCTAATTAGAAACAATTTTGACATTAAAAGTGAACTTAAGAGAGGAAAAAATTATGATTGAAGTAAACATTAACTGTTATCTTTTGAGAAAAGTAAGAATTAAGCCCTTGTTTGAGTCCTATTTTGGAGAAAAATGTATTTTAAATAGTGTATTGATAGAAGATATGTGGTTAAAAAATAAAACAAAAAATTTGGATTTACATATAATATTATTTTATTGAAGAATGTGTGGTTAAAATGATATCAAAACACTATTTAAAAATATATAAATTTGCATTAATATGGTAGTTTTTTTATTCATTAATACATCAAATAACTACCTGCCATGTGTATGCCACGTAAGGCGACTGCCGCAGTGAGCGACTACACATAGCATTATTCATGAAAAATATGTTAAACCACATCCAAGCTGACGGCTAGATTGACATAATCTTATCCAACCCAATTCCTTTGAAAAGATGTTACAGATCCAGGGTAGAAAATAGGGTAAAAAATAAGGGCGTCACGTGTCGACAAGTAATTGGACAGTTCGAAATTTTTTTAAAAATCACATCCAATAAAAAAAATCCAAATCAGTCTGTTTTCTTGCTTTTTGTTTTCAACCGTCCAAGGAGTTTAATTGATTCCTTTGACACCATTGATATGTAGCATGATCCTACCGACCACATAATACATTGGAATAACACATTTAAATTTATTATCAACTGCTTACAAGGGCTGACCAGTTTGTGTACACAAAATTTGAGCTGGGCACCCAATAAGCTTCAAGAAAATAACCGTTAGAAGGCCTTTTACTGTGAAAAAGGATTCTTATTCGGTCCCTTCTCAGAGTGACAAAGCCAGGCGGCCACTTAGTTGGACCACTAGGACCTGGGCGATATAACTCACCTCAAAGATGTGCAATTTTAAACTTAAAAATGCTTGGATAAAGTTGAAGTGACTGAATTGCTTGATAAAAGAGGAGGTGACCGACCCTTACATTTTGCACGTGGGTCCCGCATGAATTGAAAAATGTCGATCTCTCACATGTGTGTTCGGTCATTCCTTATGTCATTCTCTATGTTAGTATAGCAAAACCCAAAATACATTTACATGTGGATGGACTATTATATTAGGATGGCAATGCATTATATGGCTATTAAATTCTGAAATTCACGATCCTAAGGTTTAAGGATGACTTCTGTAGATTCAATTATTCAAAGTTGATTGTGAACTAACTTAGTTGACTATGTAAGATTTAAGTAAGAAATAATATCATTCTTTTTTAGTATATAAACGAATTTCCATACAAATCTTTAATTCTACCGTCATGGGGCCAAATGGATACCTTTTCCTGGCATAGTTGTAATTTGCAAAGAAAAAATTAGGCTCGACGGATGATCTTGGCACTGTCATGTCTAGGAGGATCAAACACAGTTAACAATCTAACAAAGTGCCATGGACCACCATGGCTATCTTTTGATTTCTCTGTCACTTCCTTAAAATATAGAACATTGGTCTTAGAATATCAAGGTTCATGGACATTCTAATAAATTATGTTACTCGTGTACTTAGTTGTTCGAGTAGAAATTGTTTATGCTCTTTGTATTTGCATTCTAAATGTTGAAAGTTTTTCTTATAATTTTCAGAGCTTTGTCATTTCAAATTACAATCAATGTCAAGGAAGTTTGAATTCAACAATTCTTCTCTCTCATTTTCTCTATTATCGTTTGTCAAGAATATATTTTCTTAATATATATTTTTTAATAGTCTTTTGAATTGTGTTTAATCACCTTAGGCAATCTTCAATGATATCCTCAAAACACCATTTTGTACTCAAAAAAATGGTGCAAACTCTGTTCGGTCAATTTAACACCATATTTTGCACCAAAATGGTTAAATACAATTTTATCATTCTCTTTCACTTTGCAAAAAATTGGTTAAGGGTATTTGTGTCCATCTGTGTCATACATTATTTATTATTATTATTATTATTATTATTATTATTATTATTATTATTATTATTTGCATTTGCATTTGTATTTTAATAATGTAATAAAAAGTAGTTAAGGAATAAATTAAAATAAGAATGCTGAAAAAAATTTAAAATGTAACAAAAACGATTATTTAAAGTTAACACGAAATATATCACAAACAAAACTATTTTCTAATGACACGATTTAATATTTTCTTTCAATCAATTATACTATATGTTTTAAATTTATTAATGATCGTTAATTTTAATATAAATATTTATTTAGTAATTTATGTAATTGTAAAATAATTTTTTAAATAAATAAATTGTTAAGAATAAAAAAATTAAGAAAATGAACACTGTTAATGTGGTATAATGGGTTGGAGTCGATATCAAATTTAGTGCAAAATGGTATAAAAATTATTTCAAATTTTGATTCAAGATTGGAAATAGAGCATGAATTTGTTAGTAGGGGTCAAAACGGGTTTATTTGGTTCTGGTTCCAAGTGAATCGAATCAAACCATGAACCAATGATTATTTATTTATTTTTTATGCAAGATATGGAATCAAATAGAAACCGAATCATTCGGTTCTGGTTTGGTTTGTTTTTATTCTAGTTTAATTATTGATTGAGAAAAACATTTGAGGAAGAAGAATCAGGTTGAGACTTCAATTTTAGACATCCATGTGACAGTGGATAGCGGAAGGTAGTTGTTGGTCTTCATATGAAAGTCCGTTATTCACGAAAATATCTTTCCATTTAAAACTATCAGAAGTGAGTGGTTCGATTAAAAGTAGTAAAATGGACTTTTAAGTCTAAGTATCGTTCCCACAGATATTGTACTAGTTCAAATTCGAATTAACTTACCTTTAACCGAAACAATTGAAATTTGTGATTCTTTCTATAAATTAAATAATCTACTTGTTAATGCAAGACATAACTTAACTAAAAAAAATAAAAAATAAATGCAAGATTATAATTAATTGTGAATTTTATAAAAGTATGATGATGAAAGCGTACTAGGATCTCAAATCGCTTTATATTAATCTCTTTTACATGTAATATTATTTTGGCCCCCATTTTTTGAAATGAAAATGGGAAGAATAATGTGTGTGTGTGTGTGTATTTATTTTATTTTTTATTTTTAAATGAGTGGTTGAAAAAGAAGGAAAATCTTTCGATTTATGCGTAATGTTATTTTATGAAAGATTGTGAGATTGAGAATAGGATAGAGAAAAATGAAATGTAATTTAATGGGGCCAATCAGGGGCTTATGACTAATGAGAACATATAAAATGCATTAAAAATTTATAAATATTTAGGGATGTCAACGAGTCGAGCCGGCTCATGAATCGAAACTCGAGGCTTGGGCTCGGCTCGAGTAAAATTAAGACTGATTATTTTTTGCTTGAGCCGAACCGAGCAAAAGTTCGCCCAAAAATTTGAGGCTCAACCCGAGCTTTCAACTTTGACCTTATTGAGCTGAGACAATTTGATTTTTTTTTAAAGGCAGTTCTCCTACCTTTTTTTGTAATGAGGCTCGGCCCAAGCCTCGAGTCGGGTTGGCTCGAGCATTTTTTCAGGTTGAGCCCTGAGCATCCTGAGTCAACGAATCAAATTGACATCCCTATGAATACTTAAAGATCACGTAAAGTATATTGATATATTTTTATTCCCTATTGAAATTTACGACAATTGACACTATGTCTACCTTATTTTCTATCTTTTGAAGGTAAAACAGGCCACAATATTCATACAATTAGTGATCAAGTAATTGTAGAAAAATTAAATCCATCTCAATCATTCAAGAATTGAAAACATGTTTTAAAAATATTAAACATACCACAAAGTAATACTTGGATTTTAAAAATCACAATGTAAATCTTGGATATTTATTTCATAAAGATGTTGATACGAAAATTTCCGATATATGAAGTCCAAGCCCAACTAAGCCCTTGTTTGAGCTTTATTTTTGGGGGGTGGGGAGATGCATTTTTGTGAGCACTTGACAAGATACTCATTTTTGTCTGATCGAACTACCGCATATTCAAGCATGTTTTCTATTGCAAAGAAAGACATGCTCAATTTGAGAATTTTCTTGTTGCGAAACACTCTGTCTTCTTCTATACTCATTGCATCAGGAACGGAAACAATTGTGATCACACTTTCATTAATGTGACATGATGTTTTTACAACTGCCTCACATATGTTAGTTGTTATATTCTACAATAGATATACCTTTGCACTAGATTGTACGTTAAATTCATTCGGCTTGGCCAATGTAAAATTGAGCAATTCTTATCCTATTTCAGTAGATGTCACCTCAACGTTTACTGGGTATTTTGAAGGGTCACGCTCGAAACTTTGTAGAGTCACGTACAATAGAACATTACTGTTACTACTTATTCTTATTGGAGGCAAATCAACATTCAATATGTAGGACATTGTGATAGCCACCTAAGTAGGATTTAGAGCAAACTCTGTCACTGCTATTTCCACGAGCTTTAATTAACAATTATGATCAAGCATCATTGTGCTGACTGTGATCCATATAACAATCAAACCTGCACATATCCTTTTTTTTTTTTTTGCAAAATTGCACAGGAAAACTGTCAGTTTCAGATGAGAATACCGGTTACAAATCAGTTTGAAGTATCGATTATGGTCACATTTCACATAGTTTTTGGCACTGATAGAAATTATGGTTTTATATACAACTCAAGGTCACATACATAAATTTCAATATCACACGTATAACATTATCATAGAAATTAATCCCAGTCACATCAAAGATCTAAATATATGTTACATATCGAGGCCTCGTAAGTAATGTATTGAGGTCACATAAGCAACTGTCTATTGCGAAATGATATCACGTCCACACTCGTAATGCAGCTTCCTCAATCGACGAATAAATCGTAATGCTTATATGTTACAGTCACACAACAACACGTCGAAACATGAATGGGTTGATTTCGACCCCACACGATGAATACAGTCGCGATCATATGATTGCAAACCTGGAATCACATACCTGATTATAATGCAGATTCAAAATATCTCAACGAAGAATGATGGTTGCTTGATTCGGGATCAATTAATTTCAATTGCTGTAACGGTCGATTCGATAACATTAACTAGCAAATTCACTGGTTATAATCGCAAAGATTCCATTCCTATGGATTGCTATAGTTTTTTATTAGATATGACGTCGACTTGTAACCGAAATTTCTGTTGAAATTGTAACAGGTTACTTATTTTAAGGAGCCGTTTGTAATATATATATAACCCAATTTGTTGATTCTTAAAATTGAAGTGGTGCACGTTAAACGCTTGAGTTATGTATCGTTCCCTTTTCAAATTTATTTTTGTAAATGGGCTAAGTTACTACATCCCCTCCATCCGCCTCTAACCATGGTGTCGAAGATGAGTATATTGGGACAGCGTGATTGTTAATACGGGAGAGTAAAATGTTACTGATTTTAGATTGTAAATTAAAATATAAAGTGTAAAATAATATTAGCAAATAATTTAAATTTTCATTACGTTTACTTGAGGATTACTAGATACTATTAACATATAAAACTTTAATTATCTTTCATCTCTTATCTAATAATACAATAATAGACCTTAAATTTAGAAATTGGAGTGAAACAAAATTAAAGCTAGAAGGGTTGTGCTTGGTGTACAGGTGTGGACACCCCTAAGTATATAAATAAATTATGTATATCAAGATTTATCCTAAAATTTTAATATGATGTGGCGGCTTTGCACTCGAGTTCTCTCTGTTTTTAATCAAAAATGGTACAACTGTTATGAGTGCATGCATTGTGTTTCATTTTAAGTGATAAAAGTATCCCTGCATGGATTGTATCAAGAAAATCATTATAAATATTTTGGGGCAAAATCGGTAAGAAACAAAATAACACACTTCTCTCTCCACTTTCAACATGTAATAGAAAAAGCTGAGTGTGCTTCTTCTCTTTCCATATCTATATATACATGAGACATATATACACACATATTTTAATATATTATTTGCAAAACTTCAATCCCTTTACCCAGTTACATTGCCACTGCTTTTTATGCACACTCTTCGTGGAGGAAGAAGATTGGATAGGTCGTGAGAGCTCTGGAAATTCAAGGTAATCAAAATCTTCTCCTTGCGTGTTAAATTCCAAGAACACGTTGTACTTGTATATGAATCCATAATCTACTCGTAAAATCTCTGAAGACTTTCAAATCTCTTTCTCATGATAAATTTGAACTTGAAATGGGCATAGCAAATGGATAGATTAATTTTATTCACTTGTAAATACATATAGAGTGCACAAAATAAATCATATATTAATCATTTTTATTTCTAGTAATATTCCTTGGAAGTGCTTCCTTTCAAACTATGAAAATAGATGCCATCACTCCTAGCTAGCCAAAAGCAAAGACCATCAGAAAATCTTCCACTTCCAAATATTGAAGTAAAAACATCAAAACTTTGCTTCTTTGAACCCCACCCAAAAGTGCAGAAAAACAATGTATGTCCAAACAACTGATCATAAAAATGCCACTGAAATTCTATGTTATTAGTAAGAGTATGATGCCCAAGATCATCATCTTTAGATGCACAATGCAACGTCAGTTTAGATCCAGGTGGGAGTTGATTCATGATATTTAGCTCGATTCTAAGTTTGTGAATCTCTCAAGACTCTAACATGTGAACTACTACCTAATCAACGATTATAGATTGAGTCGAAGCCTAATCGACCTCTTCATTTATCGGAATAAAGTTAGTGTTGGATGAAAGATGGGTTTACTAACTTGGATTGGCTAAGGCTTTTAAGAGGACAACACTAATAAAAAAAAGGAAGTGAAAAAAGGAAACTTGTATTTCTCAAATTCAAGACTTTACAAACTTTTTTGGTTTGTTACAAAATGGAGGGCACTACCTCTTTATTTAGTGTTTACAAGAAGATTCTAGTTCACATATTTTCTAGAGACACCTAGACCACATATCAAGATATTTTCCTAGAATTCTCTAGATATTCTTTATAAAACTACATATCTTACTTAGATATTTATATAGATTTTTCTAGTAGATATTTATATAGATTTTTCTAGATAATGCTTCTAGAAATGCTATGCATGTTGGGCCTTTTAATTGATTTGGGCCTATAAGCAAAATCCTTAAGCCCATATTATTTAGTCCAAAAATCAAGTTTACTACTCAACATTCCCCCTTAAACTTGATTTTGCTACTCCAAGTAGAGTTCTTAATTTGCGGAACACATCATGCTTGAGTGGCTTAGTGAGAATGTCGGCTATCTGCTCCTGGGAGGTTACATATTTCAGCTGCACTTCTTTCTTTGCAATGCTATCTCTTATGAAGTGATATCTTGTATCAATGTGCTTGCTTCTATCATGGAATACTGGGTTTTTTGCCAATGCCAATGCCGATTTGTTATCAACATGGATTTCGATTGGCTCTTCTTGTGATATTCCAAGCGTCTTTAACAAGTTTCTAAGCCAAATCTCATGGCAGACACTTGATGTAGCTGCAACATATTCAGCTTCACATGTAGATAGTGCTACGATCGATTGCTTCTTTGAGCTCTAAGTGAAAGCTGTGTCGCCCAAGTAAAACACATACCCAGTCGTACTCTTTCTATCATCACTATCTCCGCCCCAATCGCTATCACTATATCCAACAAGTTTGAACTCATTAGATGATGAATAGACTAAGCCATAATCAAGTGTACCTTTGATGTAGCGAAGAATTCTCTTTGCAGTTTTCATATGGGTCATGGTAGGTGTCTCCATATAGCGACTAATGAGCCCAACTCCAAAAAGGATATCTGGTCTTGTGCACGTCAAATATCTTAGACTTCCAACAAGACTCTTAAAAAGTGTTGAATTTACTTTTTCACCTTCATCATTTTTCGACAACTTGATTCCGCATTCGACGGGGGTGCATACGGGCTTACAGTCCTCCATATTGAATTTCTTTAGAATTTCTTTTGCATATCCTTCTTGTGAAATGAAAATGCAGTCCTCCATTTGCTTTATCTCTATCCCAAGATAGTAGGCCATGTGACCGATATCCGTCATCTCAAATTCTTGAGCCATGACCTTCTTAAACTCAGTTATCATACTTTGATTATTTCCTGTAAATATAATATCATCTACATACAAACAAACAAACAAAATATCTCCTTTCTCATTTACCTTTGTATAAAGGGCATATTTGTGAGGGCATTTTGTGAAGTTATTTTCTAGAAAATACTTGTCAAATCTACTATTCCATGCTCTTGGAGCCTGTTTCAACCCATATAAAGCCTTTTTTAGTTTCAAGACTTTACCTTCATGTCCTCTTACTTTATAACCCATTGGTTGTTCCACATAGATTTCTTCTTCGAGATAACCATTTAGAAAAGCTGATTTCACGTCCATTTGAAATATCTTCCACTTATTTTGCGCTGCAAGAGAGATAATTAATCTTATGGTTTCTAAACGAGCAACAGGAGCAAATACCTCTTCATAATCAATTCCCGACCGTTGGTTGTAACATTTGGCAACCAATCTTGTTTTGTATCTTTCTACGTCTCCTTTAGTGTTCTTCTTTGCGTTGTACACCCACTTAACTCCGATTGCTCTCTTTCCTTTGGGAAGAGTTGTCAGCTCCCACGTGTCATTTTTCTCTACAGCCTTAATCTCTTCATCCATAGCATCTCTCCATCTTTTATTTTGCACCGCGTCTTCATACCCTATTGGTTCACAATCGACAAAAAGATAAAAAAGTGTGAGATCATTTTGATTTTCGGTTACCTCATATAGCTCTTGTAGGCTCCTCATCCGTGGTGTCCTTTCGCTTGAACTTTCTCCTTGTGAAGATGATGGAGAAGCATTTCCATGAGTAGGTGATAGAGGTGGACTGATAATCTCTTGCTGCTCTCCATTCTTTTGTTCTTCTTCATAAAAGAATGGTAAGAAGTCATAGTCTTCTTCTTGGACACCCCAATCCCAAGCTCCTTCTTCATCAAACTCGACATCTCTACTTATGGTGATCTTCTCATTGCTTGGATTATACAACTTGTAGCCTTTAGAGCGAGAGTCATAGACAATGAAGACATACCTTTCACTTTTGTCATCTAATTTGGACCCTTTTTGATCTGGTACATGAGCATATGCAATGCTCCCAAATACTCGTAAGTGAGAGATGCTGGGCTTTCTTCCACTCCATGCTTCTTGTGGTGTCTTATTCCACACACTTCTAGAAGGTGATCGGTTAGACAGATACACGGCGCAATTAACAGCTTTAGCCCAAAGTTCTTTGGGCAATCTCTTACTTTTGAGCATGCAGCGGGCCATGTTAAGAATGGATCTATTCTTTCTTTCGGCTACTCCATTTTGTTGTGGAGAGTATGGAACCGTCAATGGACGACGAATTCCATTCTCCTCACAATATTTCTCAAACTTTTTGGAGGTGAACTCTCCTCCTCTATCCGATCTCAAGGCTTTTATACTATATCCACTTTCTTTTTCAACAAGAGCTTTAAACTTCTTAAAAGTTTCAAAAACTTCCAATTTTTGTTTAAGAAAATAGACCCAAGTCTTTCTACTAAAATCATCAATAAAAAGAACAAAATAATTGCTCTTACCGAGAGAGCTTGGATTAATTGGCCCACAAACATCGGAGTGTACAAGTTCTAGCGGCTTCTTAGCTCTTGTAGATGCTTCTTTTGGAAAACCTTTTCTCAAATGCTTTCCAAGTAAGCATCCTTCACATAATTGATCCGCATGATTTATTGGAGGCAAACCTTTCACCATTTTCTTCTTACTTAACAACTTTAAGCCTCCAAAATTAAGATGCCCAAATTTCAAGTGCCAAAGCCAAGATAAATCTTTAAAACAAGCTTTTAAGCATTTAGCAACATCATTTTGAATGTTTAACGCAAACATTCTATTTCTTGTCATAGGGACTTTGGCAATCAAATTTTCTCTTTGATCTCTTATTGAAAGACTATGATCCTTCAAATGAATATCATAACCCTTCTCTAAGAGTTGTCCCAAACTTAAAATATTATTCTTCATATTGGGCATATAATAAACATTGGAGATAAACTGATACGTACCATTTTTTAAGCGGATCAAGATTTTACCTTTTCCTTTCACTGGGATCTTGGATTCATCTCCAAAGGTAATGTTACCGCTTACTGATTCATCAAACTCCACAAACATGTTTTTGTTCCACAAATATGGTTGCTTGCTCCTGTATCCAAATACCAAGTATTTTTTTTTCTGCTCTCTTCACCTTTGTAAGCCAATAGTAGTGTAGGATCTACTTCACTTTCCCGACAAGCGTAATTGGCTTTCTCCTCAACTTGGTTAGTAATATTTCTACATTCTGAAGCATAATAACCAAGTTTTTGACAATTGTAACATTTAATTTGAGATTTGTCATACCTTGGTCCTTCATTTTTCCTCGTACCTTTTTCTCTTCCGCGACCTCTAGTAGAAAACGAACTTTGTCTTCTTTCCTCCTTGTAGAATGCAATTCTTCCTCGATCTTGGCCTCGTCCTCTTCCTCTTTGGCTTCTTCTACTATTGAACCTTCCTTCACCCTCGTTCAAAGTGAGCTTTGTTTGAAGAGCTTGCTCTAATGGCTCTTCTTTCACTTTCTTCCTTAGTCTTTCCTCATGGGCTTGTAAAGATCCCATGAGTTGATCGACACTCATACTATCTAGATCTTTAGATTCCTTAATGGCTACAACTATGTAGTCAAATTTAGAATCTAAAGACCTAAGTATCTTCTCTATTACTCGAGTGTCGTTCAACTTTTCTCCATTCCTTTTTAATTGATTCACAATAGCTAATACTCTAGAGAAGTAATCAGAAATTGATTCCGATTCTTTCATATGTAAAGCTTCAAACTCACCTCGAAGTGTTTGAAGTCGAACATTTTTCACCTTCTCAACTCCTTTGTGTGAGTTTTGCAAGATCTCCCATGCTTCCTTACTTGTAGTAGCACAAGCTACTTTCTCGAACATGCCTTCATCTAAGGCTTGATAGATGAGGGTGAGCGCCTTCTTGTCCTTCTTCCTTGCATCCTTCAAACTATCCCTTTGTGCTTGGGATAGAGCAACCTCGTCTTGTGGCTCCGTGTAGCCTCTCTCTACGATCTCCCATGTATCTTGCGACCCGAGCAATGCTTTCATCCTTATACTCCAATTGTCGTAGTTATCCTTGTTGAGTTGGGGGACTTGAAAATGAATCATCCCACTTGCCATTTTCACAAGAACCTTGGGGCTCTGATACCAGTTTGTTGGATGAAAGATGGGTTTACTAACTTGGATTGTCTAAGGCTTTTGAGAGGACAACACTAATAGGAAGAAGGAAGTGAAAAAAGGAAACTTGTATTTCTCAAATTCAAGACTTTACAAACTTTTTTGGCTTGTTACAAAATGGAGGGCACCACCTCTTTATATAGTGTTTACAAGAAGATTCTAGTCCACACATTTTCTAGAGACACCTAGACCACATATCAAGATATTTTCCTAGAATTCTCTAGATATTCTTTATAAAACTACATATCTTACTTAGATATTTATATAGATTTTTCTAGTAGATATTTATATAGATTTTTCTAGATAATGCTTCTAGAAATGCTATGCATGTTGGGCCTTTTAATTGATTTGAGCCTATAAGCAAAATCCTTAAGCCCATATTATTTAGTCCAAAAATCAAGTTTACTACTCAACAGTTAGTTGTTGTAAATGGATTGTAGGCAAATTTTTTTTAATTAACATTAATTTCCCATGATTTATTCTTAGAATCGTTCCAAAACCAATGTAAAATAAATAACCATATCATGTGATGCAACTTATTTTCAGTTGCAAATGTAAAGATCTGGAGTTTCCTTAAACGATTTTTTTCACGAAAATCGGTTAAAAGAACACATGCGTAGTCTGAATAAGCACACTGTTCAGGTTTGTCGATTACTTTTTTATGTTAGCTTAATAAAAAGCATCTATGATTTTGTATTAATGTTTTCCCTTTTCACTGAGCATCATGCAGGGTTTCCTTAGTGAGAATACATGTCGTTTATGTGCCAAAGATATGCTACTGTTTACTCCACCATCAATTTCATGTTCATCGTGCAGAAAACTTGTCGAATGTAACGCAGATTTTTATAGGACGAACAATGAGATTAATGAACAAGTCACTATTTTAAAAGTCGTAGAATATCTTTGGGTGGGAAACGGTATATTTTAAAATGTAACATTCAGGCGGAAAAGAATGAACCAATAGATGAAGAACCGGTCAGCTTGTCCCTCTTTAAACCTTTAGTTATGATCATTTTTATTTGTACATTTTAAAACCTCATGCCTTTAATATTGTGTGCTTTTAGTGGGTAAGATGCGACAAATGCAAACACTGGCAACATCACATTTGTACCCTGTATAATGAAGAACTAGACCCAGACAAGAAAAAGAAGTATATTTGTCCGATTTGCCACTTAGATGAGAAAGAAGTTGGTCAAAAATCCATACCTATAGCAGCAAAAAAATCTACCCAAAATAGAGCTTATCGAATATTTAGAGTTGAGAGTCTTTACCAAGAGAAAGAAACATCTGGGCAATATGACAACGATGTAAGTTATAAAGTTGATATGCAATTCATATTTGATATGTTTTTATCTATTTAAAATATGAAAATTTCTCAATGACTCTAATTTCCTGTACTATTTTTTGCCTATTATCAAGTTTCTATTGCATCACGAAGTATTAGTAAGGAAAATAATGATCTTATCGAGAGTGCTTCCACATTTTCTTTTTATTCTACACCAGGAGTAAAAGAAGCTAAGGTTGGATAAAGTAAAGAAAAATAGGAAAATAGTGAGAATAGAAAATTTACTGAGTTAAATGATTTGTACACAATGACTGGACTTGCGAGTATTTCCTCATTTCAATTTCCCTGTCCCAAGAAAAAGAAGGGAAAAGATTGGATTGAAGACACAAATGTAGAATGCTTAAATATTGTGGTGGAAAATAATTTTTCATCTATGTCATCCATGACATGTGCTTGCCATTGAAGCAACACATATAATATGTTTAAATATTAATTTTCTAATCTTGACTCTGATTGGATAATGAATTTGATGCAGCACACTCTGTAAAAACATAAGGTAGAGAAGATGGGAAAGAAGAGAGATAGAAGAGAGTTAAAAGAGCAAGAGAGAAGATAAAATTGAGCCCCCGTTTGTCCCCATTTTTTGAAATGAAAATTGGTGGAATAGTATTTTTTTTTTTTTTAGAAAATGAGTGGTTGAAAAAGAAGAAAAAATTTCGATTTACGTGTAATGTTATTTTATGGAAAATTGTGTAATTGAAAATAGGAAAGAGAAAAATAAAATATAATTTAATGGGAGCCAAACGGGGACTAAGAGAGGAAACTCGATGTCAATCAATTCCATTTGATATTCAATAATTTGTGTGATGCAAAAGCACGATGCCCTTTTATGATTAAAATCTTCGATGAGACTCTTGAACCTAAAGAGAATAAATCAAATATAAGGATTCCCTCATAGCTAATCCTAATTTCTTATCTAAAAGTAAGTCTGCAATATTGGTAAATCTTCATTATATTATCTATTCGCAACCCATCACAAGCCTTGCCTAGTCGTAGCCTAAAAAACTTGCAAGTAGATTTAGAGTAGTTTGCACCACTAGTGCCACATACCAGCTACAAAAATTGTTTCATCATCAAATATGCTTATTTTAGACAAACAATTTCATATCGTTGGAATGAAAACTTCAATTAATAGTTTTCTGCTAATGAAAAGTAACACAAAAATTTTTTCCTAAAAAATAAGCTTACTTGAAGGTGTCGTACATATTAAAGTTGTTGGCATATGCTTAAGTTACCATATGTACATTTTATAAAATTATACGTGTATTTATGCCATAATTTATTACACTTTTGTCGTTGTATTAAGATTTTCTTGCTTGATGGTTCCATATGGATTGTTCGCCGGATCATAGCTATCGCCCTTTGTTAAAGTTTCTCCCTAGGCATGTCACAGATGTATACAATAATCTAAAGTATTTTTCTATTTCTCACGAGTATCAGGTCTTGTGGTTTATCTACCAAAGAACAATTAAAAGTGAAGCAGTAATTTCTAAATATTTTCAAGACTCATAAGTATCACGTAGAGTTTCCAAGGTAAGATATACTAGTTCATATGAATATGTTAAAAAAAAATTGGTTGATTATTTCATCGGTCATTTTTTCCCTTGACTTGCGGCCCTGTGTGGTCATACTAGAATGGATGGGATAAGAAATGAAAATATACATGAAGGAGCTAGTAGTGATTGAGGATAAATTAAGGGAATGATGAATTTGGTGTTTAGGACATGTCTAGTGTAGATTTAAATAGGCTCTTGTTAAAAAAGTGATGTTGTGATTTTTGGAAGGGATGTCTTTGTATGTTGAATTGATTGTAGTCTTCTCCACTTCTTTACCCTTAACTTTTGACTTTACATGCTTGACATAGTATGAATAAATGAAGCTATTATTATGATATAATGAATGTTTAATGTTTCATATAGAATAAAAGTTGGAAGAAGCTATGCATGTAATGCAGATTTTCACTCTTTTTTGAAAATATTTTTAATTTTGATCTCATTGTATTCCTTTCTTTTCTATTATATTTAAGTTTTAATTGTTGGATTGGACAATCCTTTCATTTTAGGTGATCCTATTGTTCCAAAACAATGAAGGCGTAGATGTTTGTGTCTTTGCTATGTATATCCAAGAGTTTGGATCAAATTATAGAGAACCCAATTCGAGTTGTGTCTATGTTTCTCATCTTGATTCAGTTAATTATTTTATACCTGAAAAAAAAATAGTTGCCGGTGATTCTCTACGTACCTTTGTGTACCATGAGATACTAGTAATTTTTGTGTCTCCAACTACATTGTTTCTTCTTCTTTCTATTTTGCAACTGAAGTTGCTAACGAGACATGTGAATTGACTGGGCTATTTTTTTTATATGATGTTATCGCAGATTAGATACCTTGATTACTGAACGAATCATGGTTTTACAAATTGCTATATATGGGCGTGCCCACCTCAACAAGGGGATGAATACATTTTTTATTGCCATCCAAATGAGCAGATGACACCAAATCAAAATAAGCTATGCAACTGGTACATATCTTTTTTTTCCTTCTTTCTCCCCATTGCCCTCTCTTTCTCATACGTAGTGTTATAATATAATATAGCACTATACATGAAGTATCCGTCATGATTTATTTGTCACTCTTTTTTATTAGATAGCTTTTTCAATATACATTTGTGTACCTAGTAATTTTTGATTCAGCCTGAATGAGTTCATTACAGAAGTTGGATTACTTCTTAAGAACAATAGTCTATTTGTCTTAAAGTTTTGCTTTCATATTTGTTCAATGAATTTTTTTGCACACAGGTGTGAGAAAATGATTAAAAAGGCATTGGAAAATGATGGGGTGGTGGATTGCACCAATTTCTACGATCACTTTTTTATTTCAAAAGCGAAGCGCAATGTTAAAACAACAACAGCTCATTGACCTTATTTTGATGGAGCATATTGGATAGATGCTGTCGAGGATTTGATTAAAATAATTGAAGAATGAAGTGGAGGAGGATCTGGGAAAATGTTAACGCAGCAAATCTCATGGAGAGTTTTAAAATCAATGGGGCATACTTATTTTTTAGACAATGAAAGAAAGGATGTAATGGTGATGAAAGAGGTAGATTTCTTAGAGAACTGTTTATCTTATTGTCATTAGGTGTATAATTGGATTTACATACTCGTTATTTATATTGGACACTTGAAAGCATTGAGGTCTCATTGTTCTAGTTCAGTGCCACACCACGCATAGATGTTAGGTTAGAACAGGATGAAGCTTGGTGAGACCTTAGAGTTGAATGAGTCTCTGTGTTGAATTTTATTGTAATCATGCTAAGAACAAGAATCAAAGAATAATAAATTGATAAATCGAATTCATACCTGTGGAAGTCATTGTTGATATGAATAATAGTTATAATAGCGGCCAAGATCTTCCCCTCCTTGCTCCTCACAAAGTATTAGCTATCAATGAGGTAAGCCAATAAAACATATGGTGAGGAGAGAGGATCTAACCTTTATATGTAGGAAATAATTTGAGTCGTCACATTACGACTAGAATTCTAATTAGGGTTTATTTTCGGCCTACATACTTTAAATGACCACATCAAATTAATTACAACCCGTAAGGTGTAAAAAGCCCAATTGATCACTTAATAAATTTGGCCCAAACACAAATATCATTATGAGCCATACATCTAACCCGTAAAATTTGCAATCCAATGTGAAGCCCACATATGGAATAATTAATTATTCCAACACTCTGACCTAAACTCCTTGCCAAACAATTGAGGATAAGAAAGTAAAGTGTTTATGTTTCAATGAAGGAATATTTGTTGGATGGAAAGAGAAATGTTTAGCTTCGTAGTATTTCCTCAACAAATTGCATAGAAATTTCTGGTTCTAACCCACCTTCCACTGGTCAACATGCCTAGAGTAGTATGTCAATTTTATTATATAACTTAAAAATCAATTTGACAAAAGAAACGCGATTTTGAGGTAAACTTAAGACTTATATCTTACCGTGGATATTTGTCATATGTTTTTCTTGTCGATCTAGGGCTTAGGATTGGGATTGATGTCATTTTATATTATGCATTAGCTGGCTTTGTTCTGGTGTTATCTCAAATTGTTTCTGCATCATTTCTAGAATGACACTGTTACCCACTGAAGATATTCAAACCAATTGAACATCATTGATTAATGTACATTTATCAGTAGGCTAAATATGTAAATGGATATCGTGGTAGTTGTAGATACTCAAAGTTTGTAATAATCTACTGATGTAATATGTTTTCTTGTTTTCCCTGTTTGATAGCTGGGTAAGAATATCAAAAAGTTCAGGTAAAACTTTTTCATTCTCCACTTGCAACTCACTTGTATGAACTGCCATGAAGTAATCCTCTCTGGATGTCGGTGGTCTTGTGAGCCATGAAAGAATTTTCATTTATGTGAAAGGTGATTATTACCTTTTACGTCAAGCTTTTTTTATTTTTTATTTTTGATTATTGACATGTTCAACATGGGGATGAATGTCTTCTGGCTAGAAACCTTGTTCTTTATTTTGATCTTCCCATGTCAATCTGTGCTTTGTGTCCGGAGGAATAGTGTAAAGACTCTCATTGATTTGATTAAGAAATTTCTCTTACTCTTTTTTTTTTTTTTTTTTAATCTCATATGCCTCCAGCCAAAACGTCATCGATCTAAAAGACAATATTTCTTTTGTGGGAAAAACACACCTACTCGCCGAGGTAAATTCCAAATCCTTCAAAAGTTTACTGCAAACAATTTTCACGGTTCTGAAAACACTTCACTGCCCTGATTTTTCTTTATTCTCCAGATTTTGGTGAATAATGTACCTGTGAGCACAGAGGATAATGATCTCATTCTAGATAATGATTTCATCAAGGACATACACTTTTCTAAAATTTTGCGAAGAGAAATATTTCCAATTTAATACACTTTCGAATGCTAAGCATTCATCAATGATGATCATGTATCTATAATCTACTCCAACATATAGTATTAACCAGAAGTTGTAGCATCTGTTATAAGGATGATTCATTAACATCGCTATGTATCACTTGTCAGAAATTTCGGGTGTGCATTAGGTACCATGAGAAAGATTGTGAAGCCTGTCTTGAACACACAAATGTATTAGAAGTTGACAGGAGAACAAGGACCTAAGAACTGAAGAAGGATGAAGAGGCACCGTTGATATCTATCATATCTCTAAAGAGGATTTCATGTATCTTCTTATGTGATCAACAAACAAAATTATTGTTTTTGAGGATCTTAGAAGGACTTTTATATTTAAACATTTAATAAAACTTTTGACACAAGATCTTATACTGCATACAAATCAGTGTCAAGCTACAAGAAACAATACTTGTTTATATCCTGGCTGCTTTGGTATTAAAAAGAAGTTACGCCACTTGCATGAATGTTAAACTTGACCAATCTCTGAATGCATGATGTGTCTTTTATTGTGGAATAACTTATTTTTCCACTTTAAGAGTTGCATAGATTCCAATTGCCTTATGCCGCCTTGCATTATGTTAAAATCTCCCTTTTTCCCGTCCACATCCTTCTTGCTTCCTCATTGTAATGATTTCTAGTTACATTAAATTCTATGCAGGGAGAACCAGAATAGGAGAACCAATGTAGTGCAATCTAAATTGTGATGGTAAGGATACACTGTAGGACATAATTCAATTCCCGCATACTTTACTAATTGAAAATTGAAACACTCGAGGAAAAAACAAATCCTATATGATTGATTTCTGCCACATTGATTTGGACAGCGTTGGTATATGTACTTTTGATGACATAGCCATTGATACCTTCCTGATTTCAGAATCTAGAACACGCATGCTCACTTTTATCTTGCTAGAATGAAAATTTTTAAGCCTGACCTTTCTTGGGAGTTTACACTTAATTCAGTGGTGAATATGATATTATATGTTCAACATATACATGAATGAACTCCATATGTATGTGTTATTTTTCTAAAGATGTATAAAACTTCAGCATCTGTGATAGAAAATTGAAGATAGGTTCTACCAATATGGAAACCACTAAATGCATATTGACTAGTATATCAAGCAAGTTGCTGCAATATTATTGAGTCGTTTCCTTACATTGAAGTCAATAATACCATGATCATAATGAATTTTTGTGGACATTATATATTATATGATGGTACAAGCTGGTTACAATTTTCGTCAAATATAGATGCTTTATATTATATTACTCACAAAACAGTATAGTGAAGTGCAAGGAGATGTGATCATATCGAAATACTGCACTTGTGTTGCTCAGGATCAGAAGTTTGATTATCTAAAAAATTGTTCCCTTTCAATTTCATTCGCTCTTATGTAATATAATATATTCAATATGAAAAAGGAAATACTAATTTTTATAGCCTATATAGTACTTGTTTCAAACACCTAATTCTCAAAATCATTAAATAAACCTCTCAATAGAATTTGAACCCCAAAAAGAATTGTCTCAAAATCTTTGGACGGTCAAAGGGGACCTTGAGGTAGGCCTGGGGGTGGAGGTAGGTGGGGTAGGGGTGGGGGAAGAAGTATTTATGTGTTCCAATGAAGACAAAATGACCAGTAAACAGTAAAATAAAACCCCTATTTGAAAGATTAGCATCTGTATCTTGTTTTGCTAAATTTACTCGTATTTTTAGCCCTCACATTGGATTGCATTATCTCTATAACTGGCGCTATAATATTTGAAAAACTAGTTTATGGAAATTTAGTGGTCTAATTTACAGATATACTTCCATGCAAATAATATAATGTGTGAACTTGTTTTTCCATTGTCCAAACCAATTTTCCTCTTGAAATATGTCTTCTTCTCATGATTTTGCTAATTGCAATAGGATATGTTTAATAAATTATATTTCTATTGATCTCTATTGATTATTTCTATGTCTATGTTTTCTTTTGGAATCAGTCTTTTACTACACTGGTTTAGGTTCCTTATAACTTTGATCTAGTGAAAGGTAAAGAAACATGAAACTCCAAAGCTATGCATTTTGTGTTTATTAGGATTTATAGTTTCAAAAATTTCTTGTACAGCTCTTAGTGGTATCAAAAAAAGATGGGTGAGAAAACTAGAGTACAACACAATGTAAACTTGAGTAAGATAGTGTGTTGTTGCAAGCTCAGCAACGAATAGCACTGCATGTAAGATGATTTTAATTGTCTTCTACTGTCCTTAATGATTTGAAAAGTCATATCTTCTTCAAGATCCTTGGGTATAGATATCGAATGTAATTTCAAGTTACAAAATTAGATCTGGACTCTCATATGGTTATGGAGTATGGAAACAGTTACACCCATCTGCCAAGACAACATATTTTGTCTTTACTAGTCCTTGAAGATAAAATTTCTCAACATTATCGATTATTTTAGCAATTTTATAACTCTTCACGTCATTAACAAATCTTAAATTTATCTCAAATATTAATGTGTCATCTACATATAAACAAAGTATTATATGCTCGTTGTTATCTTCTTTGCAATATACACACTTGTCATGTACATTAATTTTAAATCCATAATTTAGTATAATTCTATTGAACTTCTTATGCTAGGGTTTAGGAGCCTGCTTTAGTCATATAATGACTTCATTAATTTAAATACTCTCTGTCCTTGTCCTTTGACCTTAAATCTTTTTGGTTGTTCCATGTATATTTCTTAATCTAAATCACTATTCAATAATATAGTTTTAACGTTCATTTGATGAATAATCAATTTATAAATAGTATTTAATGCAAACAATGTACTAATAGTAGTTATTCTAATAACAGGAGAATATGTATCAAAATAATCAACTTTTTATTTTTGAGTGAATCCTTTAGCTACAACCTAACTTTATGTTTATTTATACTTCCATCAGGTTTCAATGTTTTTTTAAATACCCACTTACATCCTATTTCCTTACTGTGTTGAGGTAAATCACATAAAACCAAGTATAATTTTGTATAATGGACTCATACTCATCATTAATAGTTTATTTCCAATAAGATGTATTAGTAGAGACCACTTATTATCTCGAGAATTAAATTGCTTTGAGGAGCTAGAAGGGGTTTTTGAATTTTCTACCAAATTTGCTTTAGCATGTGATTCATCAACTTTGTTGAGAAGAATTCTGTGATGCTCTTCTATCCTTAAAGAATTGAACACTTGGTTTAATGCTTAAATCCATTGCTTATGTCTAAGTCATTTAGCAAAATCCAACCAAGAAGGTGGAAGTTTATTTGTAAGGCATGAAACCTTATAGTCATCACTAAAACTTGACCATTTTTCTTTTACATGTCATAGTAAACCTTCGAATTGATGAATTTGTTCGTTTATAGATTTTTCGTCCACTATAACATATTTGTTAAAGGTTGACGCATTAAATCTATCGACTCCAGCATCATCAATTTTATATTCTTCCTCTAAAGTTTTTCAAAGCTCTTTAGCACTCATGATATTTTGATGAATATTATAAAGTCTATCAAAAAGAGCACTTAAAATTTGATTATGACAATGGAGTTCAAATTTTTTTTGGGTTATACCATGAGGTAGATTCTCTACCTTCATTATCTTCTTTTATAGTTGAAATTAACCCTAGAATGGTAAACCAATATTCCATTTTTTTTTCCATCAAAATTTTCGAGTTTAACACTATTAGTATATTCACGAGGTGTCATTCTTATATTATGAACTACTAAGGGAAAGAGAAGTGTGTGTGTGTTTGTGTATATATATAAACACCAACAATAAAATTTTCACTTAAGTCAAACATTTAAAACTTGACTATATTAATTCTCTAGCATCAACTATTCCAAGTAATAATATAAGAGATTGAGCGAATATTGAGGTTTTAAATACAATAATCATAAATTAATATTACATTAACAATGGACTTTTTAGACAATAAAATGAGTATTGTTCATAGCATTTTCAGAATTGTAACTTGTGTGTCCAAGATTTAAAATATATGTGATATTAACTTGTGAATGCAATTAGAAATTACGTATATAATAATGCAAAATAAAATTCAAGTAAGCTTAGCAAACAAGTAAATAACAATATGTTTCAAAACTTTTAATAAGTTATAAAAATGGAACACGTTCTTAGAATTAAAATAGTGAAAGAAAAATTAGAAAACTGTTATTTTTAATGTGAAGAAAATTCTATAAGATCCCAAGAATGCAAAATTTATGCAGTAAGTTTCAAAATGGAAATTATAAAAGGTTTTAAAATTTAAAAGAATCAAATAAAAAAATTGAAGTATAATGATAATGAGTACATTAACAACTACCATGAATCACACAAACCACTCACACTACTTTAGATTGTTGTAAAAATTACGTGATTTGTGCAATGAATTGTCAACTATAAGCATGAGTCAAATAATATAAATATGAGAATAGAACTAGAAAGCTGGCCTAAGAGAGTCGCGAAAGCTGTTCTAAAGTCGCATGACCTCCCCTTCTTACGAGTACTTTTAACACTGCACCACCCCAACATAAAACCCTTAAAACTTGTAATCGATTCTCTTTCTATGGGCTCATCAAAGTGAGGGAATGAACAAGCCCTTATCAGTTGTCAAAATTATAAAAGAAAATATAAAGTGACTAAAGAGTATTTTCAAATGTTTATTTTGTTGTGTTGTGAAAATCAATGAGAAATCGTAGCCCTTTTTAGAGTAGAAAAATTCAATACTCTCATAATGAAAATTAATCAAATTAAATATAAGTTACAAATATAATAATGAGGTTAAAATTTTGTAATGAATCTGAAAGTTAAAATCAAAAACTGAAAAATTAAAAAATTGAAAACTGAAATTTTAATTTTTAATTTGAAATTTTAAACTCATTATCAATATAATTAACATAATCTCTAATCATGATTTTTATATAAATATTCTACTAATGTAAATTGAAAGGATTTTTATATAATCATGATTTTAATGCTCAAGACAGTCCAACTTAGCATGAGTGCTCAACACGCCATTGTCTGTCATAACTGCAAAGGATATTAGCTCCACGCTAAACACTTTTTGAGCTGAGCTAGTTCTGTCGCTTACTGCCTTGGTATGATGAACACATTCTGGGCCTTTATCTGTTAACGCTATTTCAGGGTATAATAGCTATCATCGGCATTTTTGAATTAAACCCATCCCTCCATAAGATTATATACAGATTCTGTAATTATTATCTTTCGTTATAACAGCATTGTTGGAATATCTGTCATATTTGTTTTATTGGTTTTTTTATTTGCACACCAAATGCTCACTACCACTGCATTTACGGCATCATCATGAGATTTAGAGCGTATGCATGTGCGAGGCGGGGGTTTAGGGGTAGGATGGGCCACCTAATCCTCCGAATAAACCTACTTAGACAACGATAAAAAAAAAAAACAGGGTTTGGTGACAGGTGCTATATGGCAGCCCCGGATGGCTTCCTTTTTTTTTTTTGTTTTTTTCCAAAAAAAAAAAAAAAAAAAAAAAAAAAAAAAAAGTAAAATTCATCTTTTTCATATATATATATATATATATATTTATTTATTTATTTATTTATTATTATTATTATTATTTTTAATTTGAAGGAATTTGGCGATATTTTTTGGTCCTTCTGTAGCGATTTTATTAGGCACTTTCTTTCGGTAGTCTCAATCTTCGTCAAATTATAATCCTGAGCTAGATATAAATGGTCTAATATTGATACTTCCATTGCCAGGCATTTTGGTTTGCTTTTGTTTAATTTAAAAATCAGCACGTCTTCTCTGCTAAAATCCCAGAAATCACAAAGCATAGCAACATATATTAGGCAATAATATGATTTCTTAATTGTGAAGTTCCAACTGCAAACTTTGACCATTTTCTTCCTAATGAAGAACTCCAAGCCACCATATTTTCTTATGCTCAAAGAGATCTGCATAGTATTCTGATTGGCTGGACTTATAATTGAAGATGGGTTGTTGATGTGTTCAATTTTTATTGGTCTGATGATGCTGCTCCTTGCTCCAATCCGACCGCCAATAGATACTATAAAATATGGAGCTACCTCATTTTGTTAAGGATGTTCTGATTAGTTTTAAGTGTATGTTCTAATGTGTTTTGAGAGAGTGCATTATGATCAATTTTGAAAAATTTTGAGAGTGAGAGAGCTTTGGCTCCTTTCTAAGGGAGTGCAGAAATATAACAGTAGTCTTGTGAGTGATTGTTGCTAAGTTCCCTGTATTTGTCTTTATTTAATATAAGAAGTGTGTTTATCCCATTTTTATTTCTAACATTTGGTATCAGAGCTTGACGATTGGTGACTGTGTCCAGCTACTGCTGATAGTTTCATTGCTCGTTCTAAGTAAAAGATTGTGAAGCTCGGTGGTATGAGACCAAGCTTGCTTGAGAGCATATGTGGAGGTATATTGAGCCATGATGGCAGACTAACCTTCTACATTGAAGGAATGGATGGACAAACTAATTGTTCCCCCTTCCATCAAAGAAGAAAAAGACCCCGAAAGAAAGGTTGGGGAAAAGAAAATAAGAAAACTAACTGTTTCCCCTTCTAGGGTGATGCAACACATACTTAATGGTATATTACACCCTCTCACATAAAGGGGGGTCTACATACAATAAATTATGAGTAGAGTCCCCTTCATGTGAGTGGGATGTAAACCCGTGTATACACCTTGAGGTGTACAAGCTGTATTATCCTTCTAAATAAAGTCATAATATGAAATAGAACTTTGATAGAATGTCATTCAACCATAAGATATTGGACTTTTACTCGTTACAAAGATAAGATTCTTTAGAGATGCAAATTCTCGGAGCAAAATACTAGAGCATAACCATAACAATATTTTTCATTGACCATGTCTTTTGCCTCGTGATAAGTTAGAAAAAGCTCTTTTATTAGTCGTGGTTTCAAGAATAATATATTATATATGTTCATTTTGTTAATAAATGGAGAACAAAATATAAAGAGTTACTTCTGCTTTATAAATCATTGGTGCTTCTCCAAAACTGGTAAATTTCTCCACTAAGATATCAATGTATTCAATACTGTTGCTGAATTTAAATTTACCAGCAGCTTAAAAAAAAAGGGGAGAGAGAGTGAGAAAAAAAAATGGGCCGGCCCGGCTCGAGCCGAAAGCTCGGGTTGAGCCTAAAATTTTGGCGAGCTTTTGCTTGGCTTGGCTCGGGCCAGAAAAAAGCTCGACAATTTTAACCAAGCCGAGCTCGAGCCTCAAGTTTCGACTCGATTCGACTCGTTGACATCCCTAAGCCATTGTCTAGTCACAGATCCTTTTTCTTCCTTATTTAAATTTTTTGAGAAGAATTGTATTGAATATGTATTTAATTGAAACTTTTTAAAAAATTTTGGAATTTAAAAAGTTTATGAGTAAACTTCTTGGAACTCTCTTAAAGTATTGGTGTAACATTTATATACTTTTGAAAAAATTTTGAAAGTCATAGTGTTTTTAATTAAAGATTTTTAGATGTCTCTATAAGTTTTGAAATATTCAAATTGTTAATGATTTTTTAAAAGCTTTTATAAGTTTCTAAGATACTAACTTTTAAGTAGAAAGTATTAAAATAAAATATCAAAATTTGTCTCTCATTCATCCCAAAATTTTTAAAGGCTTTCACAAAAAAAAAAAAATTAATTAATAAATTAATATCCATTTTTGTTTATTTCAATATTTCTCTTTTCCATTCTACGAACGCTAGAATAATGATTAAAAATTATTTTTTCTACTGATTATATTTATTTCTATTTTTATTTTTTCTCTCTCTCTTTTTTTATTTTTTATTATTATTATTTTTTTATCTCTAGTTTTATGAAAAATTGAATTGTAACTAATCTCTCTCTCTCTCAAAAGATTGAGTTGTAACCAAAGATCCTTACAACAATTATTCTAAAGATCCTTATAACTATTTTTTCCTTTCTCATCATTTTTTATGAAAGATATCTATACATATTTAGTTATTATTTATTTAATTAAGGTGATTTAAATTTTTATTCTTGTTTTATTTTTATTTATTTATTTATTTATTTTTATTCATACATGCGGAATTGAACCAAGGTAGAAAATGTAATGCGAAATGAACAAATGTTGAGGAGGACTTTTATTATATGTGCATAACAAATGATGTAATGCAAATATAGTATACCTATAAACTTTTACCTCTATCAGAATTGAATTCGGTGGTAAACCAAGCTCGCAGAATTTTGAAATTACGAACTTCCAAACTTTCTAATATTTTTTTTTTATTTTTTAGCTCTGTCAAACAACACAGAAGCCAAAATATAATTTATTGGAATAAAATTACGAAGAGAAAGCAATGTTCTAATAAACATAAAATTTTGTCATAAATCGGTATGTTTTAAGATTGAACATATTCTAAATTTCGAGTCTTCGATCTATTTTCAACTTGATTTTCGCTTATTTGGTTTGATCCGGTTTCAAACATGGATATGTTGCCTACATCAATATGAGTATTCCATTCTATTTTTCAAGTATGCCCAGAAACATGAATAGTTTCTTTACTTTCAACAGACAACTATTCTCAAAAGATTAATGTATTCTAGAATAAACAAAATATGAATATAAGCTATAGAACATACATGCAATACAAAATAAAGATATATACCGGTTATGCATTTGATTTTGATTTGACATTATTTACTCATTTGGATGACAATACAAAATGAAATAATCCTATTCTATATGATTTAATGCAAAAATAAAAAATAAAAAAAGTATCTATAGCTTAAACTCAAAAAACTGATATTGTATTGAAGAAAATGAAAAAGTTGTTGTTTCTAGAGTTTGAATTCACTCCTTCGAAAACAATCGGACAGAATTACCTGAATGCAGGAATTGATCAACAGGATCAGAAATTGTAATTCGAGCCCACCGACTTTACGATGTGTCCTTAAAACGAATTTGCTGCCTTCAATGGTGCTAAAGGCGTTCAGCAATCGTTTCCCAGGATAGAACGAATTTTTCGTCTCCTACGGAAGCAGCACTGCAGTCAGTAGGAGTTCCAACGAACTCAACGAAGTGTTTTTGACTTCGAGACAATATCAGAACGAGAGAGAGGGAAATGAGATTCAAAGCACAGAAAGTTTGCAATGAAAATGGTGTAAATTTTCTGGTAGAAAGGCTGGCTATTTATAGACTTGTTCGTGGCCATTCGAACAGTCATCACCTTTCAGACAAGCCTCAAAAATCCGAACAGACATACTGTTCTTAAAAGTCGTGTCTGTTAAGTCGGTTAACAGTCGACTGTTTGGTCGGTAAACAGTCGAAACAGTCGACTGTTACAAGAAAATAAAACACCCGGAATAAGCCAAAATTTAAATAAATTTTGTACCCAAGAATTTGATTATTTACAATTTGGCCCAAAATTTTAAATAAATTTTGTCCAAAAAGTTAATATAGTGTAAAGGTCGACCCGGACCCGGACCCGGACCGGACTCGGGCACGTGCCGTGCCGGCCGGACGGCGGCGGCGGCGCGCGCGTGTGGGTTTATGACCAAACCCAATGGGATATAGGTCTTCCCCCTTCCAAAGACTATTGGTACCCCTTGGGGCCCAAACCCAATTCCAAACTTCCACCTTATAAACCACACCAAAGTTTCCTAACTTTCCTATGTGGGATAAGTGTTTGACAAATCAAATTCTTCCATAATCCTTAGTTTATGTGGGTTACTTTAACGCTTAATATTTCATTCAATTTTAAATGGTTTTCGATAAATAAATATATCACGTTAATCATCTCGCGGAGTAGAACGTGAATATGCTAGGTCCCGTATTATTTAAAAGGTGGGTCCCACTGAAATTTGGGCTCAAAGTTGACCCATTAAACCATTTTTTCCAACAAAAGTTTTTTGGTGGTTGGTGTTGGGTAGACTTGATTGGATCTCGACAGTAGACGTGAAATTTTTTTTCTTGCTTTTTCTCTCTTTCTTTGATGGTAGAAAATAGGGGTATTTTCAGAAATGTTATATAAAAACCTATATTAACTATTTTTTTTTAATTGGTCAAAGTCCATTGTGAAAATATGACTGTGTCAAATGGCCATTTCCTTGTATTTCCTCGCCATCGAAGAGGAACTAAGTAAAAATCCCTAATTTTAGATTTACAAAATAATAATAATAATAATAATAATAATAATAATAATAATAATAATAATAATAAATCCATCTTTATCAACTCAGACCTTTTCCACTTCATTAAAGTTCTTTATTTCATCTAAAATCCCAGATTTCTCCAACATAGGAAACACATTATTAATCAGATACACCACCCAGAAACTTTAAATAACGATAAAAACACAAGTCCTTTGTTATGTTACTACATACAGATAAACCATAAAATCAACTAAGAATGGCGAATTCACCCGAGAGTCAACATTCATCAACTAATAATAGTTATATTCATCAGCCTTAAGTTGACTCAAGAAAGATAATTACTACCAGACTATTGAAACTGGGTATAAAACCGAGTCACTGTTTATAATTTGAACTCCAAGGGCAGATAATAGACATTACCTTCTTCACCGATCAAAGCTACATTATGCATAAAGGTGCTTCTATACACAATTTCAAGTTCAATATTTTAAGAAAAATAAATCCCACAAACCTGTAAATCTAAGCGGGCCTGTTTATAAATTCCCAGAGACTTGTAGTTCAATTACAAGAATTCAATTCATCAAGGCAGGGGAAAGGAAAATCAAAATGTAGAAGAAACTTAAAAGCTCGAAAAGGAGAATTGCCTAGAATTACAGAAAGCCAATATTAGAAACCCATATTAGCTTCTTGAAGGTGATGAAGAACGACATAGTTTACCTCAAAGCAGGGACAGATCCAAAAATGTACAACGCACGGGCTGAAATTTAAGAAAGTCAACATATAAATTCATATATAACATTAAGTGCTTGTTTGGGATAAACAACAACAATTCATTTATTTATCTAAAAGGTAACGACAATTCATTATTTTGCTGATAAGGAAACAAAAAGAGTGAGATGAGGCCGTTGACCTTGTAGGGGAAGTCAAATTGAAGCTTCTTCTTCCCTGAAAATTCTATTTATATTTTTGAATTCTTGTGTTGTTGATAACAAGGAGAGGATTGTACAGGATTTGACATTATTACAAGAAAAAAAAAATTAAATACCCTACAAGATAATTCTAAAGAATTTCGTTATGTTTATACACACATTTCCAACCATCATTTTTGAAATCTTCTGTCACAAGTAGGACCCACTTTATTTCTAATAATCAAAAAATCAATGATCAAAATCCCTACCAAACAAGTACTGAATGTTTCAAGTTTTCGAAAACACATTTATCACTAATTAATTATGTCAATAACGTCCAATTATGCCAATGACTCGAATTTACCACAAGATTAGGACTTGAAGCTTTGGTGACTTTGAACAGCCATCGACCTGTTGAATATTAACCACGAAGCACCAAATACATCTTAAGCCACGAGACGAAGGAAGCCTCCAATTTGACTGTAAATGAATATGGTATGCGAGACTTCGAGCATGTACATTTTTTTTTAACGAAACCTCACAATAAATGTAGATCTTTTAACTCCATCGTGTAAATATGATTTATGGTACTACTAATAATATATATGAATATGCTAATATGCATTTGATTTTATGGCTAGAATGCTTTATAGACGGGAAGACACAATACATTATTTTTTTATTTGTTTTCAGTAGTTTTTTTTATAATATACCTTTTAAAAAGTAAATTTTTTGAAAAATGTATTTTTAAAAAGTAAGAAAAGTTATGACTTCATGTGTAAAGTTAATTAATAATTGAAGAAATGTGTGGTATCACACAAGGATCTTCTTATCTTTTCAACATAAAAATTGACTTTTAACGGTCAAATTACCAATTCCTATGACGTAGAGAGGCCCCGTTTGGTAGAAATTTTTTGCCCCAAAAAATTGATTTTTTGACCGTTATTTTACTATTCAAGCCGTAATTTTTGACTTCTTCTCTCACATGTGGACCCCACTTTTCTTCTAACGGTCAAAAAATCAATTCTCAAAATCCCTGCCAAACGGGCCCTCAATCTTACAATGTTAATAGGTTGGAAAGTTAAAATCTAACTTCTGAAAGTTATGTAGTCATTTTCACACAGTATGAAGGCTGGGGATACTATAAAAAATTTATTCATTTCCTACAAAATTTTAGAAGATAACATAAGATTTGTAGGTGGAGTTAACTTTTCTCCACAAAAAAAACATTTCGTAGGGTTATGATTTGCTTCAAAAATTTTACTAGTGGGAGCTTCAAAATTTTTAGTGGTGGGAGGGTTTATGCCCACAAAAATTTGTCTTTTAGACAAAAAATTTGACGGAAGATACATCTTTTGCTGATAAAATTATTTGACTTGTTTGTAGGCTAATAATTAGTGGCAGAATTTTTTATTTTTATATGTATTATAGTTCCTATAAAATGTATGTTTGAAGTGAAAGGATAATTGAAAAAAAAGAAGAGAAATTAAAGAAAATATTTCCATGTTATAAAACTGAAGGAGAGAGAGAATAAGTGAAGAAATAGAGAATCAAAACTGAAGTGTGTAATTTATTGAGAATTAAGACCCATATTTATAGGGTCCAAAATAAGATTTACAATTGAAATGAAATATATCTTCTAAACTTGATAAGACTTATTTTTGTATTATCAAAACACTAAATAATTATCAATAATTATCTTATTATTTTACAACGCTCCTCCTTTGATGATTATTTTGTACAATAACTATCTCATTGAAACCTTGTTTGACAAAAAATCGGATGGGACAAAAATGCCAACAAATAAAAAAGAGTACAAATAATTTGGAGTAATAAAATGCTATCTCATATAAACCTTGTCAAGAAATTCAGTGGGACAAAACTTAATTGAAGGAAAAATAGTACAACTATTCTCCCCGACTTCAATTCTTGTATCAAGCTATCCATGTCTCGTACATCAATGTCTTCAATATTACAATTTCTAGTGATGCATGCCTCATGTTGTCATGCATAGTCTTCAAATAACTCCATCTTCATATAGATATTTATATCAAATTTTGATAAATGTGGTAACATGATGATTTAAAAAATAGCTCTTACATATAAGAATACCTTTTGAGGGTAAATGCCTTGTAAGTTAAGGATATCATTGCACAAAGAATATACCTCATTAAAACCTTATTAGGAAAAATACTGTGGGAAAAATCTTAATGATATAAAAAGAACACATTATCCTTTTAAATATGTTACAAAAGTTGTCTTATTAAAAACATTGCCAGGAAAATCAATGGAACAAAACCTTGGCCAAGAAAAAAAAAGTACAATGCGTATATGCTGCCCCTCATACAATATATCAATTGAATTAGCTAAATGCTACGTATATATCTCATGGTGTACACAATTTTTCACATTCCTTACATTGAGGGGCCCACACATGTTAAGGGTGAACATGGTTCGATTTGGACGGTTTGAGACAAATTTTCAAACCAAACCATTGAAAGAGGTTCGAAATTTTTTCAAACCAAACCAAACCACTTCAATTTCTAAACTAAACCAATACAAACCATTTTTTCCAGTTTGGTTCGATTTAAAACCACGTTTTAATAATGAAAGAATTAAATATATATCAAATAAGTTAAATCACAAATATTAGCATAAAATTTCACGTTAATATATAAATTGTATTATTAAAAAATTACAAATCAAAATTACATAATTATAATCATTATAATGCAACAACATGATATAAAAATTTTAATTTCATAGTCGATATTAATGTTGTCAATCTGCAGTTGTAACACATAATTCATTCTTTTCATAAATATAAAAATATAGTACATGAATTCATTTATTATAGTTAAATGATAATAAATAATGAAAAAAGAATTAAAAAATTCGAATACAACAATACCTAGTTACTGTAACTTTCCGTGAATCATCCGATACTTCTACTCCATCCAAATATTAGCGAATTACTTTAACGAAGTCTGACAATTATTAGAATAAAACAATATAAGTACCAATGAAAACATAGAAAAATTACCAAAAAAATAAAATAATTTGGATTATCTAACTTGAATTTGGGCAAAATTTGAGAAAATTATTAGTAGAAGGAAATGAAATGTGTAAGTTTGAATTAAAATCTATATTTAATTATCTACTCAATTGTAATGGAGGGTCAACGAATATGATTTAGCAGTAGTTGTTCAACATTTTATCTAATTTGAAGATTTTACATTCACAGTTGTGATAACTAATGGGTACTTGGTTATGATTTAATTAATTAATTGAAATGTGTAATTGTCGAATTGAGTTTAATTGAATTATGTATAATATGCGTGTATCTTTTTAACTAAAATGTGTTATATTTTAATTGGGTTAAATAAAATTTAGACTAATTTATTTTCAAAATTTTTTTTGGTAAACGGTTTGGCAGTTAAAACGGTTTGCAAATATTGAAACATAAACCAAACCACTTCGAAGCAGTTTGGTTTAGTTTAAAACCAAAATGTTAACGGATCCACATGGAACCAAATCAACGGTTTCAGAAAAATGGTTTCGATTCTGTTTTACGGTTTGATGTTTTCTTTGTTCAACCCTAACACATATTTTATTGTATGTGGGCTCCCTCCATGTGAGGGGAAGGAGTGTAAACCGTTGTGTACACTATTATGTATCCTTTCAATTGCGAATTGACCGTTCATTTGGATGGGGGATAATTGGCAAATGGGGGAGGAATGGAAAGGATTTTGGGTGAAAAATAGAGATGGGGATAGGTATCGTGGTGTATAACTGATTTTTGAAAAAAAAAAATTAACATTAAAAAAATAAGTGTAGTAAGGACCTGATTTATGAAATTGAGACTTGAAAGGTAAGGTTTGAGTAATTTTTCCTTAATGGAAAAATCCCAAGTTGGACAGCAGGGTGTTAGCTTGGGCTGCCCACAACCCTTTGAGGCTTCTGAGCCCAATAAATATAGATGGGGCGCCTTCTAAAGCCTTATTGTCATTAGAAAGTCCATCAAGTGGCCTACCTTGTTGTGAGAAGATAATCAAGAAGGTGACTTTCGAGAACGTTAATGTGTGAAGATTATGTCCAAGATCAAAGATCATATTTTTTTAGTACCACCGGGATATTGATCTTCTTGTCGAACGTAGATCAAGATATTATTTATTCGCGCAAAGTAAATTCAAATGTCCGTAGTTCTATTTGAGTAACTTTAATAGACTCGAATATTTATATCATTTTAACTTTGATTTACAGGTTCCATTTGTATTGCATATTTGCATTTGATCTTATTCTTGTAGATTATGTAGTACTTTTTAGTTGGTTGTCTCATTTTTCGAAGGATAACCTAACTACCTCCTAAGATATGCAAGATTCTCTCACTTTATAACATTTTCTTTATTTAATAAAAAGAAGAAGAAATAATCCTGTGGAAGAACATTTTGAGATATGATTAAAAGGGCAATTATATTAATACCAAAACTTTTTTAATTGTGCCACATTTATATTGCTATGAATGTCCTCAAATTTTGCTTATTTTTATAACTAAATCTTCAACTTTTTTTTTACGTGTTTTTATGTTTAATTTTCAATAATTAACACAATTTATCTTCAATAACGATTTTTGTCCAAATATTATGTTAAAGTGTTGAAAGCATTTTGTCAAATTATCGTATTTGTTGTTATCTTGCTTATTCAAAGTACGAAGAGTAAATAAGTTATTTTACTCCATCCTAATGGATTTTTTGAACGTCAGTGAGAACGAAATGTGCTAATGATATAAGGTTGAGATTAAAATACGATGAAAAATAGTTTGGAATATAAGTATAAAAAATGAATAAAAATTAAGGATCTTATTATAACTATAACGTGATTTAGTTAACAATTATATTACTCATCCATATTAAATATTACCTATTCAACTTTTTTAGAGCCTCGTTAATAATAAATTATTTCTAGCCACAATTACCACAAAACTGGATTCATAGACCAAAAATTCAGTTCCAGTAAATATTTCAATGAATTAAACTTGGTTAACAAGAAGTTTTCATTACTCATTTTAAGCCCCCCATTTGATTTTGGCGAAATCAGATTTTTAGTAGAACTCAATGAAAGTTGATGAAATATACTTTTGAAAAGTTGTTAAAAAATTACATATCTTATGAAATGTTTAATTAAAATTGATTGTTGACTTTAATTTAGCTTTTTATAATTTTTTAAAATAAACCAAAAAGAACTAATGGTCCATTTGATAGCATTAAATTCCTTGGAAAATATCATATCAGAGGAATTCATTTTTTACTTAGGTTGTTTGATACGAAAGTGAAAATGGAATTCAAATTCCAAGGTACAAACACTTAGGGTGTATTTGATAGGGTGGAATTGGAATTGAAAAATGGAATTGGAATTGGATTTTCCAACTTTAGGTATTTGATATTTTTTTTTTTCCATGGAATTCAAATTCTTGATTTTCTTGAGCTTTGGATTTTTCTTGATTTTTAGGGAAAATCATGGTGGGAATTGGTTTTCTCACGTACTGTAGCATTTTTTTTCTCCAATGGAAACAAATTTTATATCTAATTGTAAATTTTTTTTTTCCTTTAATTGACAATTTTCATATAAAACAAAGTTAAACAAACACCAAAAGATAGATGATTTTCTTGATTTTTTGAATTTTTTTTTTTTGACAATAGAAACAAATTTTATCCTCAATACCAGTAAATTATATCCCCTTATTTGACAATTTCTATATAAAACAGAGCTAAACGAACACCAAAAAGCACTTTCATTTCAATATTTTTCATGTGGAAAATTATACCAATCAAACAAAATAATTTATAATTCCCAAGAAAATAATTTTAGGCAATTCAATTCCTTGAAATTAATTTTCTAGGCAATTCAATTTTATTTTTACAATCAAACGGACCCTTAAACTATTTTTTGACCAATTGAGTAGAATTTGAATTCCTACGATTTTGATGGTTTTTTCTTTTTGAACTTACAAGAAAATAATTTATATTTTTTACTCATGCAATCAAACGGACCTATAAATATATTTAGAAAAACTCGAACTGCTTTTTTGTTGTTCCAATAGTTGAAAATATCATTATTGGTGTGGTTATGATCAAATACCTACCTATGACACTTGTCAAAACCATTACGTACCGTCGTCCACTACTACCCTCAACACTTCAGCCATGCCTGTCACTAAAAGATTAGGAAGTCTTCATTTTTCTTTTTCTTTTATTTTTTTCTCAATCCAAATCAACATCAATAATAAAGACAAAAAAGCTCATTAAAAATGGTATTTTATATGTAAAAACAAGGTCATGAATATATTTTTAGCACATGTTTAGTGAGGAATTAAATTTTGATTTTAATTTAAATAAAGTTAACAATTAATATTAACTATATATTTTATGATTAACAATTTTTCAATCGATAATTTCATCAATTTTTATCAAAATTTACTAAAACTTTTAATGAAAGCTTTATCAAACATCATCTCAATCTTGTTTTTCATGAAAAATATATTCTAGATGTTAGGTGCTTTAAAATTAAGTCCTTGTTTGATAAAGATTAAATTATATTTTTAATAAATTTTTAAATTTTGGTAACATACATAAAAGTTTATAAAATATATAGCTAAAAATTTGATAAAGGTTGTAGATCATATGAAATATGTTGTTAAAGATTAAAGATTAAAGATTGACAAATAATATTTTAACGAACTTTTATCAAACGAGCATCGAGTCACTAAGAAAATTTGGTTGGACTCGGACTTTCCTGCCCTTTTTGACGTCACTATGTAAAATTAGCCAGTGTCTATGTAGATTAAAATACATTTTTTTTAGTAAATTTTGATAAAAATTGATGAAATGAGCCATTAAAATTAATAATAGACTTTGACTTGAAATTTTAATCTACCTTTAATGTAGACCAAACATGAGCTTAAATATTATATGACCCATCTTGTGACACAACTATATAGAGTCCCCAATTTGATTCAACTAAAAATTTAGATTAAAATTTAAGTCAAAGTTAAAAATTGATTTCGATCACATATTTTATATGACCCACAACTGTTTTCATCAACTTTATCAAAATATACTAAAAATATGATTTTTTCCTAAACGAAATGTGAACCAAAAAAATAAGTAAATCATTCACAAACCGACAATCTATATAAGCATAGAAGTTAAATGCACTGCAAATCACCCAACTTTAAGCATAGTTGCATTCTTGGTATTCATATTCAATTTGATACAATTAAATCACTTCGATTTACTTGCACAACTAACAAACGTAATATGCAGAGTAGACGTTAAATTTAATAGAAGTTGCATGACTTTATTGTACTAAATTGAATATAAATTATTTGGATACAACTCAACTTAAAGTTGGATGTCACACATAGCATACAACCCATAAACGTCTATTCTGCTACACGAACAGACTCAATGTTATACATTTATAGACCGATACACTTGACACAAATTTCAATTGACAATTAAAAAAGAAAAGTTAAACAAAAGACTGCCAATTACAAACTGTAAAGGCAGTCTATTAAAAAGTGCCCTATTATTGTGCCTCTTCAAGCGGCATTATTCCCATAAACATAGTAACAAGACACCGATGTAATACCAACATCAGTCACCATCTAGGTTTTAGACCAATACCTCAAATTGATCGAAGATTTGAGGACAACCCAATCATCGTAAAAAAAAAAAATAATAAATAAAACACAAATTACTTATTACATGATCTTGCATTCAGCTGTGGGATTTTCTTCAATATAACAAGCACACTTTCTGAGGTGGCAGCCCGTCCCATAGCTACAACCACAGCCACAACTACACTCACGCCCATACCCATAACCATAATAACCGTCATTACACGACGGAGCTGGCCCATGGTAGCATGGACCACCACCATAACCTTCTGAACATGGTCCACAACAAGTCCGTGCCGGTGGTGGCAATATGGTCACTACGGGCTCTTTAGGGCTCATGAAACACGGCGGAGCTGGGTACACATGGTAGCATGGACCCCCACCATAACCTTCTGAACACGATGCACAACAAGTCCGTGTCGGTGGATAAGGTGGGATTGGTTTGGGCACCTTCGTCGGTGGTGGAGGCGGTCCCGATGGAGCTGGGTTCCCACGGTAGCATGGACCCCCAGCATGACCTTCTGAACACGGTGCACAACAAGTCCGTGCCGGTGGACCAAGTGAGAATGGTTCGGTCACATCCGCCGGTGGTAGAGGCGGTTGGTCACGCAATTCGGTCACTACGGTCTCTTTAGGGCTCGTGGGGTTTTCGACCACCACTTCGGGCTTTTTACGGCGTCTGGGCCTTTCATCTGGAGCAGGTTCCTTTTCGGGCGCTTTTATTTCAATATTCTTGATAACCTTTCCACCTTTGCAGCACAATTTGTCACGAATTTTTTCTGGGCTGCAGCATACTACATTGATCGTCACTGTATTTTGCTTGACATCATATATCTGCCCTCTAATTTCTTGTTTTCCAATAAGTTTCACAATGAAGAATATAAGTCAGTTCTTATTCAAACAAGTATATACATTTTTCCATCTTATTTCCAATATCACATTCTGCAATAAAATAATATTTTACGTAAATTCAGATCCTTATTTTTTTAACCTCATATTGTCAATTAATATATTATTCCAAATGCATTGTTTGCCAAAAATAGGGCTCAAACATGTTCTTAAAGTCTTACGAGGAATTCCGCAAAGAATTTTTTTGACTTTCTTGTGGCAGCAAGGACAATGGAGATCAGCCTTTAGCATCATCACAGTAACCTGATGGAACAAAATTGATGAAAATACTAAATGGAAGACAATAGCAGTAGCTTCAAAAAACGAAATATGAATAATATTTCTTGAACCATGTTCATACAATAGAAGTAGAAATGAACACAAAGCTTAAAATATTCATACCTTCTCAGCCATGAGTAGATATGTTCAGAAAAATAAGTTGACGCTATGGATGATTAACTAAGATGAAATAGACTTTGGAGAGAGAGAAAAAGAAGAATAAAACATAGTACCAAGTTGACAGAATCCGAATCATGTCATTTTCTGGAGTACGAATTTATCCATAATTAGGATTCATTTGGTAGGATTTTTTAAGGTCAAAAGCTAATTTTGAAACTAAGAATTGCTTTTGGATATCTCTGAATAGTTTTCTAAAAATGCTTCGTTTAGTTAAAAATGCTTTTAAATGAAGTTGTCCAATGTGCTTTCTTAGATTGCTTTTTTCAGAAGAAGCTGAAGCAAAAATAAAAACCTTGTATGGCATATATATGTTACCCAAAATTCAAACTCAAGATCTTTATATACTCTTATACGACGATAAGTTATTTCATCAAAAGATATAAACTAATATGATATCACCCTTGTGAAATCATCAAAAGTGTTTGACTCAAGAGAATGGTAAGAGAGAGCCTGTGCCTTTATCTTTTACGAAAAGGATACTATGTGTTGAAAGAGTATAGTTCAAGCCCGTCGATTTCGTATCTTTTTCATGTGCTGGCTTTGATAGGCACATCTTATCTTTCCAATTTTTATTTGACAAACTATTCTTTAGTAATTTGAGGCCTATTAATTAGATCAGGTTAATTTAAATTTTTACTTGACAAATGAACCTATAGTAATTTAAGGCCTATTAATTAGGTCAGGTTAATTTAAAATTGTAGATCATGCCCAAAAAAGCTACATCAAAGAAATTGTACATGAAAAATTGGCTACTCTCGGTGCATGTTTGGAGAAACTTATTGTTTTTAATTGGTCATATTATGTTTTTATCTCCATATTTTGTGTCTAATCAAGTGAAACGGAAGTGATATGTTCAACTTATTAAGTTTTCGTTCGCCTTGCTCTTCTTACATATTATGCCAAATAGACGTCAATTAGTGGTCACGACATCGAGCAACTAGGAAAAAAGGCCATATGTAGATAATGAAGAACTATAACATTGAATTGCTTGCGAGTTTTAATGTATGCGTCCATAAGAAATTTCTAAGCCACTCATTATTAGTAGTAAAACTCTGTGCAAAGTTTTCTTCCATGATAAAAATGACAAAGAGATGTAACTTCAAATCTTTCAGAATCTTTAACCTATCCTATTTTCAACATAGACAATTGACATTTCATATGATAGTGGCAGCCAATTGCTACTCCCTTGCTCGGGCCTAGATAGAGCCTTAACATGATGAAAATACATGCTGGGGCCACTATTTTTTTATGAAATATAATACATAACTATACATATATACGGTTTTGATCTACTAAGCATCGTACTTAGCTTATGTTAACGTGAACAGAGGAGAAGGAAATGTGAGGAGAGGAGTTGTGAATTGGAAAGAGATATATACATATCCATATTTTCTATATTTTGATTTACTAGGTGGGTAATTTTGATTTAAAATTAATTTTATTAATGAAATAATATGTCAATTGATTGTCATATTATCTTAATTGACACACACAGAGAGCTTATGCTAAGCATCATGCTTAGTTGGAATCCAAGTAGGGAGCAGAATCGTGGCCCTAGCTTGGACTCTAATCAGGTTAAGGCTCTATTTAGGCTCGTATCCTCAACTTGGACTCTGACCATGTTAATGCTCTGTCTGGGTCTTGAAAAGGGAGTAGCAATTGGTTGCCTTCATATCAAATGACAAATGTCTTTGTTGAAAATCGAATAGATTAAAATTTTTGAAAGAATTGAACTTACATCTCTTTGTCATTTTCATCACGAGGGAAAACTTTGCACAGAGTTCTATTACTAATAATGAGTAGCTCCAGAATTTCTTATTGACGCAGGCATCCCAAGCAGTTCGGTGTTATAGTTCTTCATTATCTACATATGGTCTTTTTTCTTAGTTGCTCAATGTCGTGATCACTAGTTGATTTCTATTTGACAGAACATGAAGAAGATAAAGGCAAACAAAAACTTATTAATTGATCAAACATATATCACTTCCATTTCTTCCGATTAGACACAAAATATGGAGTTAAAAATATGATTTGACCAATGAAAAAGTAATTATAAGTTTTCCAAACATACACCGAGAGTTGCCACATTTTCATGTACAATTATGATCCATAATTTTAAATTAATCTGACCTAATTAATAGGCCTTAAATTATTGTAGATTAGCTTGTCAAATAAAGATTGGGAAAGTTAAAGCTGTGCCTATAAAAGCCAGCATATGAGAAGATTCGAATTCGATGGGCTTGAACAATACTCTTTCAACATAGTACCCTTTTCGCAAAAGAAAAAGCACAGATTCTCCCAAGTAAAACACTTTTGATGATTCCACATGTTTGATGTCATATTAGACGTTTTTCTTCAAAGAACCGTTTTCGCAAAAGAAAAAGCACAGATTCTCCCAAGTAAAACACTTTTGATGATTCCACATGTTTGATGTCATAGTAGACGTTTTTCTTCAAAGACAAAATTTAAATAAATATTATTTAGTTTATATATTTAGATGAAATAATTTATCGTCATATAAGAGTATATAAAGATCTTGAGTACGAATTTTGGGTAACATATGTATGCCATCCAAGGTTTTATTTTTGCTTCTAATTCTTTTAAAAGAGCTTTCTAAGGAAGCACATTGGACAACTTCATTTAAAAGCTTTTTTAATTGAACAAAGCATTTTTAGAAAGTTATCCAGAAATGTCCAAAATCAACTTTTAGTTTCAAAAGTAGCTTTCGACTTTTAAAAATTTTGTCAAATGGGTCCTAATTATGTATAAATTAGTATTCGAGAAAATGACATGATTCATATTCTATCAACATGGTACCATGTTTTATTGTATTCTCTCTCTCTCTCTCCCGCCAAAGTCTACTTCATCTTAGTTAATCATTCACAGCGTCAACTTATTATTTTTTTTTTTTTTTGGAATTTTTTTAAGCTTTGTGTTTATGTCTACTTCTATTATATGAACATGGCTTGAACTTTTTCTTCACAAAAAGTTATTCATATTTTGTTTTTGAAGCTACTGCTTTTGTCTTCCATTTAGTATCTTCATCAATTCATAATGGCCCCCGTTTTTTCAAGTTAAAATAGATAGAATAATATTTTTTTTTGAAAAATGAGTGATTGAAAACAAAAGAATTTTTTTTTTGTTTTACATGTAATATTATTTTATGAAAGATTGTGTGATTAAAAATAAGAGATAAAAAATGAAATGTAATTTAATGGGGGTCAAACGGGGGCTAATATCCAATGTCATTCCTGCCACAAGAAAATCAAAAAAATTCTTTGCAAAATTCCTCGTAAATTTCCAAATTCATCCATATTATGATTGAACAAGAACAAACATTATATATTTTCATGTTATCGACTTGTTTGGATAAGAATTGACTTATATTCTTCGATGTAAAACCTGTTGGAACAAAAGAAATTAGAAGGCATATATGTACGACTGTGACATTTTGTAATTGTAACTAGTACATAATTGTGATCATAAAATATGTTATAATTTATTAAATTAATTGATCACGTCTCATTTGTCAATCATAAATCACAAAGTTTATATATCACAACTTATTTCAAGGCCACAAATTATCATATTAATTGATCACAATTTATTTATCAATCACAAGAATACAAATCGTGGATCACAGTTACAAATCTAGCTACAAATCAAAAAATTTTAGATCGCATTATTTATTTGTCACAATTTATTCGTTTCATTAGTCACAAATACACAATAATTGGTCAAAATCCCTCTTTATCCAAACCCATTCCACCCTATCACCGCTACTCGCATCACCATCCCAGCCTCCAAACCCCTCTTCATCCAACCCATTTCGTACCACCACTAAAGCACCATCAAAATTAATCTTAGACAAATCAAACCGTTAAATGGTAATATCTCAGATCATACAACATCGTAATAGCATAATCATGTTGAAACCAATCCTAATATTTCTTGCCTTCTTCGTTTTCAGTAGGTCCCACTTCTTGTCAGAATCACCACCTCATCAATTTCTGATGGCATAATCTCTACCCAGAGTCTTTCATATGGGACCCAAAATCTAAGCACTTTGGATCCCTTCAATAATGAACCCTCCTTTACGTCTTCGATACCAACGTCACCTCCACACTCCTATCCCCAAGTCCTTCATCAGCCTCGCCTTGAACAGCGGGGGATCCAACACCTAGGGATGACAAACGGGCACGTCGGCTCGAGTCGCCAGTGGCTCGGCCCGAAAAAAGCTCGAGCAGGCCCGCTCGTGGCTTGGACACACCAAGCTGCCAAGCCCCCTTTCGGGGAGTCACTCGAGCCCAGACTAGCCTGTTTAAATAAAAAAATAGCTAAAGAAAAATAAAATAATAAGTCTCCAAGCTGCCAAACAGGCAGCTAATCTACTTCCGATTAAGGCAAATTGCTGCCTTAACCGACAGCTTTATAGCTGCCAATAGGGCTCCCTGTTTGGCAGCTATTTACCTACCAAACAGACAGCAAATGAAGAGAGAGAAAAAATCGAGCAGGCTTGGGTCGAGCTCTAATATTTTGGCCTAGCTTTTGCTGGGCTCGACTCAAGCAAAAAAAAAAAAAGCTTGAAGTAAAAAGCCCAAGCCGGGAGTTTCAACTTGGTTTGGCTCGTCGATACACCTACCAGCACCTGGAGAGCTCCCTAGATCGCGCAGCCGAATCCGTCGGAAGCAAATTTTTTTGTTGATAATAGATAAAAGTTTTTTATTATATATATCTGATAATTCATTATCTTTACCTATTATACCAAGCTCTAGGAGCCTGTTTAAGTCCATACAAGCCCTTCCTTAATAGATAAACTTTCTTTCCTGCCTTTTCAAGTTGGAAACCTTCCGACTGTTCAATGAAAATCTCTTCCTCCAAATGTCTATTCAAAAATGCTGATTTAACATCTAATTGGTAGATTTTCCAGCCTCTATGAACAGCTATTGCAAAAAACAATCTGATTGTTTTATACCTGGCTACTGGTGCAAAAGTATCAGTGAAATCAATTCCATATTGTTGTGCATATCCTTTCATAGCCAGCCTGGCTTTAAACTTGTTGACAGAACCATCTAGATTTAGTTTCATTTTGTACACCCATTTCACACCAATTACATGATTATCTTTTGGTCTATCAACCAATTCCCAGGTTCTGTTCTTCTCGATCATATTTAACTTCTTCTTCATTGCAGTCATCCACTCTTTTGACTCTGCTGCTTCAATATAGTTTGAAGGCTTCAATGTAGCAACATTACACCTAGCATATATGTCTGCAAGTGGCCTTATCTTTAGCACAACATTTTCAGTACCCGAGTCACTATCAACATCTCCTTCTTCTATATTATCATTAGCATCATCTGCCTGTGGAATTATTCTTGGACTTTGAGATTGAATGACTGAATTTGATTCCCAATTCCATGAAGATTCCTCATCAATTTTGATGTCTCTACTAGATATCACCTTCTTGCTTAGTGGATTAAAAACTCTATATCCCTTGGCATTATTGCAAAAACCAACCACGACACCTTTCTCAAATTTTTGACTCAATTTATCCCTCTTTACATCAGGAATATGAATGAAGCATACACTGCCAAACACTTTCAGATGAGATGCATCGGGCATTGTTTCATACCAGGCTTCAAATGGTGTCTTTTTATCTAAGGATTTTGTTGGCAATCTGTTAAGTAAATATATAGCTGTATTTACTGCTTCTGCCCAGAATTCCTTAGGTACATTCTTCTCAAACATCAAGCACTTGGCCATCTCCATAACCGTTCTATTTTTTTCTCTCACTGACACCATTTTGCTGGGGAGAATAAGGTATAGTTAGCTGATATTTGATCCCCATGTCTTCACAGAATTTATCAAACTTACCACAGTAGTACTCTGTTCCATTATCTAATTTGATGTCCTAAATCTTGCTGTTACATTCATTTTCCACTAGATTTTTAAACTTTTGAAACACAACATCCACCTCAGATTTCATTCTCAAGAAATATACCCAACACATTCTTAACATATCATCTATGAAGAGGACAAAGTGTCTACTGGCATTCATGGTTGGTGTTCTCATTGGTCCACAAACATCTGAGTGCACCAATTCAATTTTTTTTGGTTGCTCTCCTTACTTGATTTTTTGGAAATGGTAACCTGGTTTGGTTTCCATAATGACATACATCACACACACAATCATTTTTACTAATCTCAGGTATATTTTCCACAAGCTTCAAATCATGCATATGCTTAAGTGATGTATAACTAGCATGGACAAACCATTTGTGCCATAAAGAGGATTCAATCACTGTGCTTGTAAGCACCTGATCATTCACATTTTTCATTCCAATGGAAAACTCCTATGTCTCATGCCTATCTTCATCAGTTCCTGATTTTGTGAATCAAATATGGTGCATCTATTATCTTTAAATATTAATGTATAGTTTTTTTTCAATCAATTGACCAACACTAATCAGGTTTTGATCAATATTATGCACATATAAAACATCTGATATGAACTTGGTACCTGATGAGGTTTGTACTGCAAGATCACCAACTCCTTTTACTTCCACAAACTCTCCATTTCCAACCTTAACTCTTGATCTGAATTTATGATTCATCTTAGTAAAAATACTAAGGTTGGAAGTCATGTGATGAGTACATCCACTATCCAACAACCATGCTTCATCACTATTGCAGGCTTTGAAGTTTATTGCCGTGAATAAGTGTTCTTCCTGTTGCTGTTCTTGATTCTCAGCAACTTGAGCTTGCTGCTGATCCTTCTTACTTTTGCACACTTTTTCAATGTGTCCAAATTGTTTGCAAGCCCTACATTGTACTCCAGGCCTAAACCAACACCATTTAGGTGAATGTCTTGTCTTTTTGCAATGAGGACATGGTGGATACTTCTTTCCTTTACCAGAATTTTTGTTGCTTTCAACTCCCTTCTTTTCATTAGGTGGTTTCTTTACCCCATAACTCGTTTGAGCTTTGTATTTTCCTTTAGCAAATAAATCTCCTTCTACATGCTCTTCCCGTCTGATCAATCTTCTCTGTTCTGTGGCTTAAAGAGCATTGACAAGCTCAGATAGGGATATACTGGCTAGATCCCTGAAATCTTCAAGTGAGAAGATCTTGGCTTCAAATTTTTCAGGCAAGCTGATCAAGACCTTCTCTACTACTCTTCTGACTGGCAGATCATCACTTAGTAACCTGATTTGATTCACTATCTTTATCAATCTATCAGCAAACTCTTTGACAATTTTTGATTCCTTCATTTTCAGTGTTTCAAACTCCCTTCTAAGGTTCAATACTTGCATCTGCTTTGTCCTCTCATTGCCCAAAAATTCCTCCCTTAATCTATCCCAGGCTCCTGTTACAATTTCATAGGTTATAATCCTTGTGAATATTGCATCTAAGACAGCAGATTGTATGCAAGAAAGAGCCTTAAACTTCTTTGCAACCTCCTCACTATGTTGCATCATTTGTACAATTGTGGTATTTGCTCTAAGTGGTGAAGGTTCAGTACCATTTTCTGTGATTTACCATAAATCATAAGCTCTCAAATATTCTTTCATCTTTGCAGCCCGAAAATCGTAGTTTTCTCCTGCAAATATTGAAGGCAAAGGAGCTGTGAAACCACCAGAGGCCATTACTCACACTCACTAGGCTATTTAAAGGTTGTTTTCCGATTTTCTCACAAGGCTTTGCCTTTCTTCCTTTCTTCGTGTTCTAAGGCCAAAATGGCTCTGATACCACTGATGGATTTTGTTGAACAAAGTGGAAGAGAGACTAGAATTTGATATAGAAAAATGATCAGTACAAGGCAGCAAATGACCAGCTGCTATATGTATATTTTACACAGAGTTTTCAACCATACCATTAGTCAACAACTCCTACCAACTACCTCACTTGTTGACAGATTGAGCCATACTATTATAGATACTATAATCATCAAAAATAACATTACATGATACTGATTTTACTACATATAATTGTTGCAAAATATAACAACAAAAGTGACGCACAGCTATCAACAGTGCCACTACTTCTTTGTTCCATAGCTGCTATATGTATATTTTACACAGAGTTTTCAACCATACCATTAGTCAACAACTCCTACCAACTACCTCACTTGTTGACAGATTGAGCCATACTATTATAGATACTATAATCATCAAAAATAACATTACATGATATTGATTTTACTACATATAATTGTTGCAAAATATAACAACAAAAGTGACGCACAGCTATCAACAGTGCCACTACTTCTTTGTTCCACAAAGCATGACTAATTATTGATCAAAGCATTTGGATTACGGCTTAATTCTGTATAATTTCATTTTGTAAGACTATATCGATGGATATGGTGGAATTCAAGAGAAAAGAGTAGAAAAAGGATCAAGATGGAAGAAAATGAAAGTTTGAAGACCAAAGTGCAAATAGCCAAAAAGAGAGAAAGGATCTAAAAGAATCAAGAATTGAATTGGGGATCAAAATGCAACATTTGAAAGTTTTTATAACTAGAAGAATGCCTAGTTATTTAGGATGGGCAACTGCACAACATCAAAGAACAATTATTGAAGTGAAAAAGTTAGTCTCGGTAGTCACTAATCGCAGCGAAAAAATTCTAGTTTCCTATTCTGATTGAAATTCTTATGGAAATAAATCTTGAGAAGTATTTTAAAGCTCTAGAACCATCCCTAAGCAAGGAGGAAGTATTATAACACATTCATAAGAGTTTTTAGAGAAGAGAACAAGGCAATAACATGCAGATTGACATCAAGACACAAGAATTCAATTCAAGATTTAAATTAGTGATTTTTTTTATTATTCGGTTTGTTTTCTTCTTCCATCATGTTAGGCTAAATTTGTTTGTACTAGAAGAACGATGAACCACGTGATGTAATCTTTTTGTTTCTAGTTTCACATTATTGACAATACAACACATTATTTGAATTTGAATGGTATATATGCAATTATTTTCCTCCACAATTATGTGCATGTGATTGTGTGAATCTGGTGGCGTATTTCATGCATTCAAGAGAAGTGAAATAGACTTGACAAGGTATAAATCATAGTATGGTCCGATAGGGGATAGAGATATATCGCTATGCCCTGTGTGAATCTCTAAGTATTCGCAAAAATTCATGCATTCTTGTATATTCGCATACGTCATAAAGATATAGTTGGGTTGTATATGAGAGTATGTTCAATATTTTTTGAGAGAGATTGTTGGATAAAATAGGAACATTGATTCTTCAAACTTCAAACGTGTGGTCAATTTGTAGAATTAGGATTAAAAAAGATAGTTGCATGTGGATTATTGATCCTAGGGCGTCTCTCATTCATTAATTTCATCAAACTTATATTCAAATATCATTTTGCATTTAATTTCATTTAATCAATTCACAATTGCATACGTAATTTATTTTAGTTATAATTTCATCACAGCAAACACATTTTTCGTCATTCTTGTTTCGGTTAAGGTCACGGTAATAGAATTGAACTAAATCAATCTATGTGGGACGATACTTGGACTCAATATCCATTTTATTACTTGTTAATAAATCATACACTTGCAGTGGTTTAAATCGAAATACATTTTCATCAACAAGTTTTTGGCACCGTTGCCCGAGATTGGGTTTTAGTTTGATTTTATTTATCTTGGCACTAATTTAGACTTCTACCAGTATTCTTGTATTTTTTGTTCCCTTTCAATTTATTTTTTTTAATGAAAAAAAGACCAAAAATAGCAGAATAATAGATGGATGTGGTTGATTTCAATAAAATGCTCGTACGTGACTTCATCATAAGACAACGACAAATGGCAGCTCAACAAATTGATGAGGAGGATAAGCTTGTGGGAGATTTCATTATAGAACAGCGACTACGAGATATTAAAAGTAGAATATGAACTAGATGAAGCTGTCTTGGGTGACTTGCATGCTGCATTATTTCTCTCACCACAATTTGACGTCGGTAATTTGCCCGTAGGATTATTTCTTCTATTGATTATTAATGAATAGCAATTAAGGGAATCACATCCACTGGCCTTCCAACAAATACAGAAAGAGGAGGAGACTTTTCATGAGCATGTCATTGTTATTTTGCGACAAGTTTCGAATATGGACATTGAACTCGATAAAACTTAAATTAATGAAGATGAGCATGAAAAGAATGAAAAGTTAATCACAACGGACAAAAAAGAGTTAGTAGCATTCAAAGAAGAGGAAATAAGCATGCAATCCCTTGACTCTATCGTTTGCTCAAAAATTGAATTTGTGGTTGAACCTTATGAAGAAATTGAGGTGTACATTATCGAGTTCGAAACGAGCAATGGTGGAAAGTCACACTACTTGGAAAAGGACAAGGTCCAAATTTGGAGGAAAATTTCAATATGGAATAAAGTTGAATTGAGCAAGCTAAGTAGGACATCCCAAGCCATATTCAAAGTGCCATGAAATGCTTTTGCAAAAGTTGAGCTCTAGACTTTAAATTGAGTGCTTAATGGGAGGTAACCCATTTTTCTATTCCTTTTTTATTTATTTTGATTAGTTATTGCATTACACGTAATTTTAGGGATTGCATAAATTTAGGGACCCATGCATTTAAATAGTTTGTTTTGAACACATTTTAGGTAGTACTTTAAGACTTGCATTGGTAACTTAGACATTTTTATCTATTGAGTTCAATTTACTTAGGCTCATCATTAACATCCTAGCATTATGTTGAGCTTACATTGATGTGATATGCATTCTTAAGGTTGCACTTAGATTTCAATCTTCAAACAATTAGAAAACCTTATCTTCTCCTCACTATAGGATTTTTGCAGGGACATACGCTCTTTAGATAGTTTTTCTAAAATTTAGAAGATTAGAATTTCTCATGGTGTGAATTTATTACAAATATTTAAACCTTATATGCTATCACTAACATTTGTTTTAAATTTTTGGAACAAAAAACTAAAGGTTAGGTACAAAGAAAAGTGACGGTTGACGTTCCCCAATTGGGTGACCTTGATCCTTCTAACTGTCCACATCTATCTCGACGAGTCTCTGATCCTTACTACTTTATTTTGATTATTTTTACTCTTATATCAAGGACAACATCTTGTATAATTTTGGGGGTGGCATAAGTTTGATACATTTTGGCATAATTCTGCGTTTCATCGTCGTTATTATTCATCAATAATTGGGTTTGATTTACTGCTTTACGTGTGATCGAGTGTAAAAAAAAAAAAGAAATAAAATATTTTGTATGCCTTGTTTATTTTGCTTATGATTTTGTGTGCTTGTGTGGGCTTGATAGCTTTACCGGCGATGATATGAACATTGGAATAGGTATGCCTTAGGAACTGTGAATGTAATGCAGAATTTGATTAACTTGTACTTGATGGCGTGAACTTGACATTCTTTGCACACGCATTAATGTTATACATGATAGGTTAGTGTTTTTGATCATGAACAAGTTAGGAGAAAAAACCCATTAGTGTAGTAACACATAACCTATTTTTAGAATAGTTTGGAGATGGTTGAACAATTAAAGGGGAATCTTGAGATAGGTTGAGGTTCCATGTATGAAATTCTACCGTGTGGACTGCCTAGATCAATAAGATGAAGATTAAGTGAAAGTCTTAAGTTGGGGTTTGTTTTGGGAACTGAATGTCTAGAAAAATAAAGAGGGGCATAAAACTAATGTGTGTAAAAATAACACTTCTCCCAAGCCTTTATGACTCGAGCAAGTAAGTCTGTAAAGGTATTTTAAAGCCTGGTGTCTTAAAGCCAACTAGCTTTAGAGTCATCGATCCAAAGCTTGCTATAGGGGTCATATAGAAAGCAAGAAGGGGAGAAGTTAATAAAAAATATCTTATTGAGACTTTATAACTCGAGTGAATAAGTTTGCAAGGGTTTAAAACCTGATATTCTAAAGTCAAATGGTTTGGAAGTCATTGGTCTAAAGCTCGCTAATAGGGTTATCTAGAAAGTAAATGAGAAGACGACAATAAAAAAAGAAAGCTTGCTATAGGGGTCATATAGAAAGCAAGAAGGGGAGAAGTTAATAAAAAATATCTTATTGAGACTTTATAACTCGAGTGAATAAGTTTGCAAGGGTTTAAAACCTGATATTCTAAAGTCAAATGGTTTGGAAGTCATTGGTCTAAAGCTCGCTAATAGGGTTATCTAGAAAGTAAATGAGAAGACGACAATAAAAAAAAGACAAGAGCAGAAAATAAGTGAATAAAAGACAAAATAGCACGGAGAAAGCCCTTGGATATTTGGGTGATGAAACTACACATTTTATGCGAGGCAAGTAGCTTCGTTTAGTCTTAAAGGTTGAAGCAATCAAAATAGGAGATCCTCTACTTATTGACATGTGAACTTGTAATAGTGAGACCTATCCAAGTTCAAAGAGGGAAATGACTCCCACAATTATGTACATGTGATTGTGTGAATCTGGTAGCGTATTTCATGCATTCGAGAGAATGGAAAGAGGCTCGACAAAGTATAAATCATCGTAGGGTCCAATAGGAGATAGAGATATACCGCTATACCTTACATGAATGTCTAAATGTTCACAAAAATGCATGCATTCTTGTATATTCACATCTCTTATAGAGATATAATTGGGTCATATATGATAGTAGATTCAACATTACTCGAGAGAGATTGTTGGATAAAATAGAAAAATTGATTTTTCAAACTTGAAACGTGCGATCAATTTGTAGAGTTAGTATTAAAAGAGATCGTTGCATGGGGATTTATGATCCTAGTCGTCTTTCATTCTTTAATTTCATCAAACTTGCATTTAAATATCATTTTGCATTTAATTTAATTTAATTCATTCACAATTGCGTACATAGTTTATTTTAGTTATAAATTCATCACAACAAACACATTTTCATCATTCTTGTTTCGATTAAGGTCACGATAATAGAAATTGAACTAAACCAAACCCTGTGGGACGATACTTGGACTCAATATCCACTTTATTACTTGTTAGTGAACCGTACACTTGCAGTGACTTAAATCGAAATATATTTCCGTCAACAAAAATCTCATGGAAACCATGTAGATCCTATTACAAAATCCTGCGATGGTTTGTGCGAAAAGATTGTCAAATGAATAGATCTACTGCATTTAATAAACTCGAGGAGATCAATTCTCATGAAAAGTGGCATGACCAAGCTATCATCGTGAAGGTAAAAAGGTGGAAAGTCAAATCAACTCTTTATATTCTACTCCCCTATATGAGGAATTTGAAGACCAGCCTATGAGATTATATGAGTTAGATGATAATTATAAACATCTACCATTTTCGAAAGATATCAAGGATGTTTCAAGTTCGAAAATTTCATCCACCCTGTCATTGAGAAGTATAGTGGATAAGTGTTACAACCCAAACTTTACTAGTTAAAAATCAGAAGTTGAATTGTCAAAGTCGAAGTCAAAGTCAAAAGGGATTAAAATGAAATAAATTATTTTAATTGTGACTTAATTTATTATGAAAAATATTTTAAAGGTTTAAGTTGGACAAAATAAAAATATTGGAATCTACTTATATATTTATGAAAGTTTAAGATTTAACTTTATATTTTATTATAGAAGGGGGACTTCCTTTACAATTTGAGTTAGTGGCCATTTATTTTATTACCTTAAACTCATTTTCAATTGTAAAACACACACACACACACACACACACAGAGTAAAAAAGGGGACAAAGGCTGGACATTGATAAAGAAAGGGAAAAAGGGAGAAAGAAAGAAAAGAAAAGAAAATGGAGGAAGAATGAGGAAATAAGTGTTGATATCTTCATGCTTGGGTTTATTTACTTTATATCTTTAAGAGACTAAAACGTAAATGTTTTATGGTATTATGATGTTAAATTTTTAGGGTTTAATTAGTTGGTTTACTTTGTGGGTTTAATTTTCAGATTTAGTGGAGGAGTATAATTTCTTACTTAAATTGCTTGACTGATTAACTTTTAGAGTCCGTTTCATTGCAAAGATAAAATTTGGGTGGAAAGAAAACGAATTCCAGAAATTGAATTGCTTAGAAATTGTTTTATTGGAAATTGTAAATTATTGTATTTGATTGGTATAATTTTTCACGTGGAAAATGTTGAAATAAAAGTATTTTTTGTATTCGTTTGACTTTGTTTTACATGAAAATTGTCAATTAAAAAGAAATATTTTTTTTACAATAATTCTTAGAATTTACTTCCACTACCAACAAACAAACAAATAAATAAA
>NW_019267704.1:173545-229076 GCF_002742605.1 Olea europaea var. sylvestris
ATATATATATATATATATAGTCTTCCCGAGTTAAAAGGAAAACTAGTTGCTCAATTCCTAGGGAGTATAACATTAAATCAATATCAATGCATCATCTCCATGGTTTCCTCCTTTTTTTTGCGTCCTCAATTAGTCCCGCCACAACTTGCATCCTATACTAATTGGCACGTAGGCCTAAATAAAAATAGAGTCGCAGACCCATAATAACAATAATAATAACAACGGATTTGCAAATACAAAAAATAATTAAGAGCTCACATGCCCATAAAACGACATTAATTAAATAAACCATTCAACACATCTACATGGTCGAGTTTATAATCATTCATTAATAGACATTCATTATATAAATGTTTCCTATATAATATCTAATACTATATGAAGAATATATCAAGAATCTAGTAATTATAGTCGTCAAAACTCATTTAAATAAAATGAATCGAGATAATTAAATAATTAATTAATCATATTAATCAATAATTTAATTGACGGGCTTATTTAATTAAAATCAAATTTTAATTAAATCCCGAATTAGAGTCCAACTCTAATTTCATAATTATATGGTGAAGTCATATAATTAAAATCAATTTCTAATTAAATATTAAATTAGAGTCCAACTCTAATTTTTAAAAATTTTAAGGTTGGATAATTTAATTAAAATCAAATCTTAATTAATTATCAAATTAGAGTCCTACTCTAATTTCAAGATATATGGGGAAATAATATTAATTAAAATTAAATTTTAATTAACATTCGATTAGAGTCCAACCTAATTAAAATTGAATTAATATATATCTTAATTTTCAATTCAGGGTTAAAATTAAATATTTAAGTTAAAATCTAATTTGAACAAAAATATAAAAGTCGTCAATTTTAAATAAAATTTTAATTTTTGGTTAAATTAAAATATGGGTAAAACCCAATTAAAAAACACAATTTCAAAACCCATTTAAAATTCAAATTCAAAATCATTTTGAAAATTGCAACTTGACCTAAGTTAAAATTAAAGGCAGGTCCTTCAATTTCAAAATTTACGTGATAGGTCCTTTATTTAAAATTTGCAAGGCAACCTCAAATAAATTGCATGCGAGGGCCTACAATTTGATAAATTGCATGAGAGGCCCCCGCTTCCACCTCTTCCACAAAATCTTAACCCTAAAATAACTTTTTTTCCTCCTCGCCTGGAGGTGTCGCACTGCCAACTGTGGCAAGAGCCTGCCACCTTCATGCTACCCTCAGCAGTGGCATCTGTCCCTGCTAGAATGCGCAGCAATGATGAACTGCTCGTCGGATCCATTTATCTAATTTGTTATTTTCAAAACTAAAGTTGAAGATAAAATTAATTCTACAATTGCTAGATTCAAGAACAGCATGAGTAAATCAACTTTTGATTTCATCAATATATAAAATTAATTCCTAGCAAACACAAGCTCGCTCTTACATCACTGTTGGGAATTTACTTAATCATGTACATCATAAAATAAAATAGATTTCAATTCCCACTAAGTGTTTGTTTTGTATTTAGATAGAAATTATGATATAAAGTTATAACTTTGCTTAATTCTGCAAACTTTTTGCCTTTACCTTTCCTGATCTGCCACCTATAACTGTCCAATTTTTCAGCTTCCAATGTAATTCCACACAGAAAACAAGATTGTAGAAGAACTAGGGTTTTTTACTCTTGTGCTAGCAAGAAAATAAATTTCTTTACAAATTTTAAACCCTAACTACTTATTTATATAAGCCCAAACAAGTTTGGCTTGTCTCCTGACCTGGTCATATATTTAATTAACCCATTTAATCAAATTCGATCAATGAATTAATTAATCCAATTAATTAATTTGGTCATATAAATAAACAACCCAATTAATTAATTTATGCAACGTTTGTTAAATTAATTAATTTGTAAATCACAATCTTCTAGTTCTCCCTTTGTGTGTGACCCATTAAGTTCTTAATTATGATACCCAACGACATGAATTATTTTTTTGATCTAATTAAAATTAATAAATTAAAACACCTTTTAATTTATCACCATTTCACATTCGTCGTCCCAAATTGACATCTAGTAATGTGTCGGGGTAATAAATGTGACAGAAAATATCATGTGGTATGACAAAATCAAACTTATTCGTTTACCGTGAAATTGTAATCCCTATGTTAATATGATTAGATCAATTACAAGATTTGGATAAGTGTCAATCTTAATTATTAATCATATCTTTCATTCCATTATTAAGTCGATACAAGTCGAAAACTCCTTCTCGACTCATGAGTACACCTTGGTCAAGGATTTCGTTATTAACTTAATTGAATTAAATGCATATCATAATTTCTTACTATCTAAGGGTGACGAATCCTCTATTGGTCATTCACAACCTTCGTACGATTCTTGACATACCCAAACGATGTCGTATTAGAAGCTTTTGATAGAGCAACATCCAACATCACTAAAGTATGACTGCCTTCATACAAGGTACCATGATGATCTCAAGTTAAAAAGACCAATTCTATTACCAAACATTAGAGATTAACCACCGATACTCATATTTCATGTTTTCTTCTATAACAAAATATTCACGCGTTCATTTAAGTGTCACCACACTTTAACTTGTCAGATTAGTAACTTACTTCACAAGTAAGAAATGCCACATGTGATAATATATCCATAATAATGATATTCGTAACTCGTTATTACTTACGACCATAAATTATTTAATATTCAATCATACATAATTTGTATCTCACTATCACAATTCCTAGTGACTACCAAATTACTGAAATTTGAATCTACGGACTCTATTATTTAATATCATTGATAAGAATACAAATTTAAATAAATAATAGATCTTGCCAGAATTAAATGCATCAAACATGTTAAAAGTGTTCATAATCTAAATCGATTGGACCTAGGGTATAACACTTATAGTGGATGCACACGGCAGAGCACTTCAACTTATTTCCACTGACCACAGTTACTGTCATAAGTTAAGTTGGTTCCAATTTGGTTTCTAGCACATGCATGAATTTCTCATCAATCAAACTACGGGCACTATACCAATGTCAAGGATGATAGACACCATCTTCCTCTTCACCGTCCAGCTATCCTAATGGTTTTAGGCTTAAGACTCCCAAAGAGCATTGATGGAGATTTCCATGATCTCTTCTTCCTCGCATGCTTCTATTAGTTTTCCTTCTCCCTCAGTCTTCACCACTTCCTTGTCATCCACTAACATAAAATATAGCATCGTATTTTTGCACACTTGGCCTGTAGTGTATTTCTCATCATATCTAAAACGTAGCCACAAGCTTTTTTTGGTTTGGATGTCGGTAGGGATAATTGTCTTGAATTTTAATGGATGGATTTGGGTTTTTTGGCCTTGATCATTACTGGTGTCGGGTAGATATTTGGGAGTATTTTTAATGGCTTTTTGAGGTAGTTTGGGCAATCTGGGTTGGAAGGGAGTTTGATTTGATTTTTGGAGGACTTGTTCAAAGCTATGATGGTGTTTTCTTGCAAGAGGGCTACCTCAAATGCTTGGGAGATAGAAGTTGGCCTAACAATTTTAACCATGGATCTAATATCTTCCTTCAACCCACTGATGAATACAGAGATGTAACATGACCTAGAAAGGTGAGATAAAGATAGCATAACTTGAGATTTATGATCCTCAAATAGCTCTTGGTATTCAACCACTGTTCCTCTTTGTCTTATCTTGCTGAATATTTCTATGATTATTCTGCTGTAACCCCAGCAAACCTCCTACATATCTCACTAGAAGATAAACCCCAATCATCATTAGGATGACAATTGGTGAAGCCATGAAACCACACATCTGCTCTCCCTTTTAAATCATCTCTACAATATTGATCCTTACATCATCAAGGAGTTGGTGGATACGAAAATATTTATGCGCCTTCCTCAACAATTCTGTAGGTCCCTTTCCATTGAAATAGGGAAAAATAATCTTAGGCAGCTTGATTCCCATCTTCATCTCACCTTTATTAGTACTACTTCCAGGTGTTGTTCCAATTCTTGATGATGGGCATCTTTTGTTTGTCTTTAGGCTCTCCCTACTGTCAACTTCAAATATGGGTCCCTATATTTTAAACATTCTTACAAAGAATTTTAATATAATTATGAAGAAACTAATATAGACAAACAATTAAGTCCCAAAATTTGAAGAGAAAAATACAAAATGTTAAATTTCAACTTGCAATACAAATTATAAGTGAAGATTCGGCAAACAAAATTACAATGCAATGACAAATGGGTCATTTTTTTTTTTTTCGATCATTTTCTCACTGTACCTATTTCAAACAAAATTGAATATGCATTTGAGCGATTTATGTACAAAATTGGATAATGTTGACTTTGAGAGATAGTGTAACAAAATAATGAAAATACCGATCAAATAGACTCTAATTTTATATTGATTCACAAGAAGTTAACATAAAAATAAGAAGTATGAATGACAAAGAATTATTAAATTCTAAGTAATTTCAACAAACATCTAAAAAGACTATTATCATGAGATTAAAGCAAAATCATAATAATAAAGCATATGTAAGTAAATGTTTTAAAGATAAGAGAGAAACAAAGAAACTTGTAAGGCTGTAACAATGAAGTGAGACCATATCAATCTGTTAAACTGAATCTTCAAAATTTTAATTCAAATGAAGATAATTTATTTCTGAATAATGTTATATGCAGTCACCCTATGTAACGTACTTGTGACGGTTGGTAATTTATAAGGCAATAAAAAATTACCATATTAATACATTAAATCACTAACCGTCATACTCGAGCAACACACCTGTCACTCGCCTGGAGCTAGAACATTGGTGTTTTCAAAAAAACCTTAGTTTGCGATTTTCAAGAGCTCTATCCATCCTATACTACCCCAATATATCTCTACTATAAATACCCAAGCGTCGTGAAAAGCATTGGTTGATTATTATTTTCTACTTTCATAACATTCTTTGAAGATCAAATAACAATTCTACATCTTGAAATCAATCAACCACAAGTTAGGAAAAACATCAAAATCATAGAATCCAAAACACCCACTTCCTAAACATAATTAGGAATGTTCTTTCTTAATAGTTTTCAGAGGGTGCTAAAGATTGAGGGAAGTTGGACCTAAAACACATGAAGAGTACAAGAATAAGGTGTTCTTGGTGATCCATATAATATGGATAATTTCAAAAGATAGGGAGCATGTGTAAGTAAAGCACATTTCAGTATGCATTGGAGATTGCATGAATTATATCAGCGAGTCTAGTGTGAAGCACATTTCAATGTGCCTTGGAGATTACAAGAATTATATCAGCGAGTCTAGTGAGTTTTCTAGATTGGATTATACTGTAAGTTATTATTGTCTATAGTGAAGGTTACTAGCTTGGTTCCAAAGTTTTTAATCCTGTGAATGATTTTCTCCGTCAACAAATCCCATGTATTCACCCCTCCAGATGATATTAGGATCGAATTATTAACTTTCAAAGGATATACATGAAAAACAACATATAATGCTTTCTGTTGATCTATTACCATTTATGTTGATACTTAACACCATTTTCAAATACACTTTGTAATAATAACAGAAATTAAGAAAAATTTGCCATCACTTAGAATGTAGTTCATTTTTATATTGAATAATAATGCGGGGTCACTTGTATTCTAAAATAAGAGACAAGATTTCAAGACAAGCTCAGTTATATATATATATATATATCAACAAATTTCACCGTCTAAATCTTGTATTCCATCGCCCCCTTCTTTGTAGCAGAAAAATAGGTCTGTGATCTTATTATCTTTTTGGCAAAGTATAAATATTATTTTTATTGTAAGAAATGAAATTTATTTTTCTTCAATTGAAGCCAAGTAGAGCGACATTCATTTTGAAAGGTATTTCAACCCACAGGCACATACTCGTTATGTAAATTACTCTTCATTTAAAATTATGTATAATAATATATCAACAATTTTCACCATCTTAATCTTGTATTCCATCGCCCCCTTCTTTGTAGCAGAAAATAGGACTGTAATCTTATTATCCTTTTGGCAAAGTATAAATATTATTTTTATTGTAAGAAATGAAATTTATTTTTCTTCAATTGAAGCCAAGTAGAGCGACATTCATTTTGAAAGGTTACCATTTTATTTCAACCCACAGGCACACACTTTGAAAGGTTATAGTTTTTGTTGTTGTAAGTATAAGCATTTGCAAAAATAATTTATACCGCGGCTATAATTTGAGTTGTCTTAGAAACATAACGAATGGAAAATGTTTTATTTATTACTGTATTTTATTTTGAAATGTCTTCCCCAAAAATGTGAAAGCTTTATACACACTGCGAATAATAGACATTGTAACAAGAATCGTGCAATAAACATTCTACTTGAATTTGCAGGACCAATAGTCAAACAGAAACATAGACACACACTACAATTAATAGACACTGTAACCCAAAACCATAACAAGAACCATATGCTGCGTGAAATGTGAAGTAAAATAAATGGCGGAATTTGATAGAAATAATGCTGCTGCAACCAGTCGAACATTTTATTTCTTCCTTAGCTGATAATCTTATACGGCGGCAAAGAGTGACGCCAATGCCCACCGGAACCTGGCAAATCTCCACTCTTGGATCAGAAGCCACTTTCTCGTTAAACAATAACACTGGATCCCCATAATACCTAGTTCCACTAGCATCTTCATCTGATACAATCCGCAGCGTCCCTAAAGTGTCGCTGAGGAGAGTTTTGTCATACACAATGACTCCCCCTATTCTGACTAAGTCAATCAATGTCGTGTGATATGCTGAACAAATTGTCTTGTGGACATCCAGGTAAATGAGGTCAAATGCCCCGTGATATTTTTCCTGTAATAATTTTGTCAAAGTAATTATTGTATATTTATAATATATTGAAAATATAAAAACAATTAAAATGTATGAAATCCAGTTGTATATACTTACATCTTCGGTAACAAGAGATATCGGACTTCTGTTGTAGTTGTTGCGAAAGCTTTCTTGAAAGATCTTCAATTCAGTGATTTTCGGGCTCAGTTCAACGCATCTTTCTCAACTAACAACCAGTCCAATCGGCTCCAAACCACAACCAATTGATTCACCTCGGTTGCTATTTAATCTTATCCACGTAGGACAAGAAAAGATGATGATTTGTGGTTACAAAAGTTAGAAGAAGACACCACAAAGGTATATTATGAAGGAACCACCAATTGCAAATGTTAAACAAGTGTTTTGGACACTTCTAGATGTTACTTTTCACACACAAAGGGGGCAGCCGGAATTCCTTAATTTTTCTCTCAAAACCATACAAAATATCATTAAAAAGTGGTTAGGGTTATAGCCATATATATACTCTAGAGTTAGGCTTTAAGTTGAACATTTAAAGAGGTAAACGGACCAAGATTCAAGCCTTCTAAGAGGGAATACAATTAGGTCGGGTGTAACTCATGGACTTGGTTGTTGGACTTATTTCATTCATCTGCCTGTACTTATGAAATAAAATTAACCTATGTTAACATCATAGTACGGGATTTATTGAGTATCAAAAAACCCAACGATAGTCAATTTTGTGAGCCATGCCAGCCTTTTCGATTATTGGAAAATAGAGTTGATAATTTCCGAGGCCATAATCAATGCTAGAATATGATGAAATTCAAGAAAAGAGCTGTTTAGACGTTATTCATTTGACCATCCAAGACAGATGAAATAATCATTCTAGCTACTGAAACTCTTACCTTTCCATCGTTAGGAATAGCCAGTGCAGTAGAAAGAACATAACCGCTTTGAATACCAATCTGCATTGTGTTCTTGGCATTGATGAGTTTGAGAATCATTTTCAAGAACTGCCCTACATCACTTGAACTAGTCTTGTTGATCCTGTATAATTTAACATTTATCAAAATTCAAATTGAATCTTGACTGAAAACAAAAAAATGAAATAACAAAACTGAAATGGATTGAATTTTACCAGCTACTGTGTGTTTCAGTTTTATTACGTAGCTCTTTCAAGGATTCGGTCTCTCTCGGATACACACTAGTTTCAAGCATATACTACAGAACGAAACATATTTTTTAAAGCATTAAAACTCCAATTTTCTTCGGAAAACGGGATAAGGCAAAAACTTAATTATACCTGGTTAATATGATCACTTTGCTGGAGACATTTTGAGGCCAATTTCTTGGCTTTCCTCGTGAATTTCTCTAGTGCCTGTCATTGCCTTGCTATTTCTCATTTCTTTTACTAAATCAATTTATGTTGTGAAACTCCACCTTTTTTTGCTGGTGGAAGGAGTAGCAAAGGGTTTATTTAGAGGGTAGTTCTTACTCGCCCATTTTCAAAGAATTTATAGGAAGTAAAATATGCCACGAACTAGATTCCCTGCATTTAAAAATAATAGAAAACAGGGCTCCTGAGGCATAGTCTAGTGATGCAAAGGATAGGAGTGAGGTTATCTCAAATCTTGCTGGCAGCAGCAGTGTGGGGTTCGATTCCTGATACATGAAATTAGATTTATTGTAGGCACAGTGTACATGCAGCTCTTGTTCCATGACCTATTGGAGCACATCCCTCTATTTACTTCCCTCACAAAGCTCAAGGGGCGGGACGGTGGAAGCTCTCGAGGTTGGGATTCAACCTTTAAAAATAATAGAAAAAGGGTACACGAATTTTAGCTCAAACCGAAACTGTCAGATCATAGGGTGTTATGGTTACAATTATTTGTGATTTACACCCGGTTTTTTACCCTATTTTTGAGCCTATCTCTATGGCAGCGTTGTTTCGACTTTCTTCCATTTTTCCACAAATCTCTCAATGTTATATTGTTTCTTTGGAATATGATTAAAGTTCAATTATTTTTACTTTTATTCATGGAACTCCCTTGAAATTACAATCTTTCAATTTATGTTGTGAAACTCTACTTTTTGTGGTGTAAGAAGCAACAATGGGTTAACAAAGAGGATAGCTATGTGATCTTGACAGTTTAACAAATTACAAAAATGTTGTTTTCACTAAAATTCTTCTTACTCGCCCATTTTGTCCGATGCTCATTTTCAAAGAATTTGAAGGAAGTAATTGATGCCACATCCTCCGCTATCAGTTTATGTAAAAATAATTGAAAAAGGGTACAGACCTGAAATTTCTGATCCTATGATAGGGCTATATGATTACAATTGCTAGTGATTTGTATATGGAAAATGCTGGCCGTTCACAGGCCTGCAAAGGCCAGACACATCTGCAAGGGGTGGGAGTGGGTGACTATTTAAAAAAATAAAAAATTCACCAACCCTTTTTACATTTGTGCGGCCTATATGGTTCAACTTCTTGAATAGAATTTTCAAAAGAAAAACATAAAATCAAATATTTAGAAAAGGTTCAAATTGAATTGAGGTTATTTGAGGCTTCAAATTTTATGACTGTAGACTACAATGGCATCTTTTTTAAATATTATAATTTGGATTGTAAGTACCGAAGTAAAGTGGTAGAGAATTCGTTTATAGTCATATTTTCTAGGTTATATTGACTACGTTTTTCAGTCATAAATTTCTTTTATTTTGGATGAAAAACTAAGAAAAATCTTTTAATATTATCCTTCTGAACTAATTATTGGAGACATTTGTATAGATAAATTATAACAAAACTTTAAGGAAAGAACGATCACACAACTAATCGATAGAGAAAATATTTATTTATAGAAGTTTTGTGTGGGACATATATCTCATTTTCATTTTCATTAAATTTAAGACAAAGTAAATTATACAGATGAATATGCTTAAGTTGACATCAAATAAAGGGTCCAAATAATATATTTGGGGGTGAGGGCAGATCAATGAGCTCCACTACATGTACAGAACATGGATGTATAGAAAAGATACAGAAAAGACACATGGTGGGGTGGGTGGTTGATTTTTGGGAATATTATATCAAACATGGGGCCGCGCTACAGTGAGACTTCTGACACCATTCTGTGAAAAAAATTTCTGTACACACAGAATTTTTCTAGATCAATTATCAACACGTAGCTTAGCTTAGTCTTTATTTAATTAGATCAATTAGATCTGGGGTTTGGTTGCTTTGTTTGATAGGTGATAAGGTAAAATGTAATGATAAATAATATTTTTGTCCAATTCGTGCTTATAATTCTTCAAGTTGAATTTTTTAGTGTGGTCATTGATTTATAAAATATATATATATATATATAATAAAAATTGAGTTTGACTCTCAATTTTGGTTCTTGATTCTAAAAATAGAACCAAAACCAAATGGTTCTTGGTCCTAAGAACCAAAACCATAATTTTCTTGCAGACCAGAACTAAACAGGGTTTGGTTCTAGTTTTGTCATTTTGACAACTTCTAACTTTATTTATAAATTCCTTATAAAATTGAGGGTGTGTTTGAAACTTTTTTTTTTCTTTGAAGAATGAGTTTTGTAATAGTGACTTTTTGAATAATGTATGATTAAAAAATGAAAAAAAATTTGTAATAACAAGTAAAAATGAGTTGACAAAAATCGGATTTTTATGTAATGGGGTTCAAGCAGGGGCTTAACTATGTCTTTTCTCATTTACTATTACTTATATGAAGAGATTCTCTTTGGACCTATTCAAATTAACAACTTTGGCTTGTTTAGTTATGAAGATTAAATCGTTATCTGGTAGGGGTTAAAATTAGAATTTTAGTAATTTTTTGTTGATAAAATGTAAGGGTGAAAAATTATTGGCCCAATGAAATATGTAATTGAAATTAATTATTGACTTTGATTTTAATTAAAATCTAATCCCTACCAAACCAAGGCTTAAACAACATTTGATATTATTAAATAATCATATTTATTTGGAGGATCCCAGTCTTACGAATTAAATTAGATGTATTGAAAGTAATACTTTCAATTAATGTCGAGAAACACTACTTCTTCAGGGTGTAAGGAGCAATAAAGAGGGTAGCTTTTTAGATATTCTTTTTAGTAAAATTCTTCTTACTCTCCCATTTTGTCCATTGCTCATTTTCAAAAAAAAATAAAAGTAAAAATAAAAAAAAATTAAAGCGATAAGGATATAGTCATGCATCGAATTAAAATGAAAATATAGATCAATTTATAAGAATTTGGCTACTCCTAAAGATAAGGTCGACTTTGAAAGATGAAAACTCAAGTTTTAACATGGTATTAGAGTTCATTAAGCTATAACAAGTAATTCGATCCGATTAAGATTTAAAAAAAAAAATGAGCACACAAATTTTAAGATTGATTTGCTAAAAAGAAGCTGTCCTCTTGAAGGGGCATGTTAAAGGATATAGTCTCGCATCGAATAAAGATTGAAAACATAAATCAATTTATAAGAGTTTGGACTATTTCTTTTAATAAAATCTTAACATAAATGAAGTAAAAGATGCCTCCAACTACATTTTCTGTTTTACGAAAATGGAACGACAAGGCCTAAAATGGCACATTGTGATGCTTTCTATTTTGTCTGAGTCCTACTTTGGTCCTTGGTTTGATGGTTGTACGTGCTAAAAATCCAGTACATTCCGTTTTGGTTTTCATCCCAGTCTTTTCCAACACTTCAGTTTACTTCTTTTATTTTGTCTCGATTTAATTTTTCGCTATGATCTTCCCAGTAGTTTATATAGGAGCTATAACAGTTTCATTCCTATTCGTTGGTATGATGTTCAATATTCAAATAGCAGAGATTCACAAAGAGTAAAAGGAAAAAAAGTACAAACCTAGTATGAAACTTAAATTAAAGATCCTATGATAGGGTGATATGATTATAATTATTAGTGATTACCTTCTATGATTTCTTACATAGCTACTCAAAGTAGTTGATGCATTTAAATTGAACCAATAGTTTTTCGGCGTAAATGTTTTAGTCATATATTTTTTTTCATGTTGATTAAAAAATTCTTAGGCCCCGTTTGATTGCACGAAATTTTCCATGGAACTTGGAATTCGAATTCCAACTTCCACTTTTAGCCTGTTTGATTGACAAAATTTTCCAGGAAATTGATTTTCCATGAATTTCTAGGTACAACACCTTAAAGCGTGATTTTCCACCTTTTTTTTTTCCTAGGGGATATGTGGTTTTTGGTTTTCCACCTTTTTTTTTAATTTTTTTTTTGCTTTTTTTATTTTTTTTAATTGTTGGCAATGGGAACAAATTTTAGGAATAATTGTAAAAGAGGATATCCCTGAAATTGACAATTTCCACGTAAAACAAAGTCAAACGAACATCAAAAAATACTTTTACTTCAACATTTTCCATGTGAAAAATTTATACAATCAAACACAATAATTTACAATTTTCATGAAAACAATTTCTAGGTAATTCAATTCCTTGGAATTCATTTTCTTTCCATGTAATTTTCCTACTTGTAATCAAACGCACCCTTAGAGATTAAACGTCTATAGAAATAGCAGCCAATTATAAAGTTAAACCATAACAGAAATTTTTACAAAGAACAATCACAAGAAATCAAGATAGATGATATTTATTTATAAAAGTTTTCTTGTGTTGCACATCTTTCACTGTTTTTGATTCATCAAATTTAACACAATTTACACCATTAAACAAGCTTAAGGTGATATCAAATGAGGTAAGGGTAGACAACATCTCAGGCTCGCAGCTTGGCTCATTTTAGCTTATTTAAAGGTCCTAGTCCTAAAAAAATAAATTAGATGTTGATATTTGATTAGCCACGTCAATGTTGCTTAAGAAACGAACTCTTGAAAATATAGAATTTTTTGTATTGACCTCGAATTTAATTATTTTGACTTTCTTTCATCCCCACAAATGTCTAAATACTATAATTTTAAGGATGTGCTTAAGATTTAATTATTTTTATTTTTCATTCATTGAACTTCCTCCAAAATACATATTTCCAATTTATGTAGTGAAAACACTATTTTTGTACTGTAAGAAGCAATAAAGATTTAATAAATGAAAACTGCTTGTCCAATAGGAGGCCACCACTTGTCAATTTGGTAAACCATTAGGTAAACTATTTGGTACAAATAGATTAATCATATATATATATATATTTATTTATTTATTTATTACCCCACCCCCCCTTCCACTCTTTTCACAACACATCAAATGTCAAGTAAAATGTACACTTGAAACATCAAACAAAGACAATGTTTTGGCTAAAATTCTTTTTACTCACCCATTTTGTTCAAATCTCATTTTCAAAGAATTAAAGGGAAGTAAATGATACCACTCCCTCTCTGTTAATAGAAAAAAAGTACATAATGTCCATATCAATAATTGATTTCGTACAAACCTAAAATGTCAGATCCTTTGAAAGGGTGATAAGATTATAATTATTAGGAATTTGTATATTATATGGTACGGCTTCATAAATCATATGCTTAGAAGTTAGAACTTTCATAAAAAAAATAAAAAACTCAAATGTTTAGAGAAGGATCAAACTGGGTTTTGAGGTTATTTGAGGCTTCAAATTTTTTCACGGTAGGCTCACGGTAGGCAATATTTGCAATATGATTTTCACATCTTTTATTTGGATCATAAGTGCGTTATAAAGTGGTAGAGGATGCATTTAAATTGAATCGATAGCCTTTCCATGTAAATATTGTAGTCCATTTTTCATGCTATATTTTGATGAAAAATTCCTTAGATATTTATACATCCTTGCAAATAACTTAAGTCGTCTGTAAAGATAAACCATAAAAAACTCTTGGCATATATATCTATATATATATATATATATATATATATATATCATTTACATTCACTATTGTTATATATATAGCCACCATTTTTTTTTGGGCCCTCGGGGCATATCCCATTGATGCAAAGAACAAGGGTGGGGTATACTCAATATTGCTGGCAACTGTAATGTGAGAGTTTGATTCCTGAAACATGGATTGGGACTCTTTATTTGTACCAGTGTACAGGCAACTCTTATTCCCTGGCCTACTAGAGCACATCTCACGATTAACCTCTCTCACAATACTTCAAGGGCGGGGTGGTGGGGGACCCTTAAGGTTAGGGTTCAACCTTTATATATAGCCACTTTTAAAAAGAATATTCTATTATATTTTTGACATTATGTAACTTTACTTAAATAGACATATATAAAATTATATTGATCTCAATTAATCCACTAAATTTAACCTATCAACAAACCATTTTTTCCGGCAGTTAATTGAATCATTTCTCAGTTTGCGACTTGTTTATCAGTAGACAGAATGGCTTATAAATAAGTTTGTGGGACTCCCTCATAAGTGATGTACAGCCCAATTAAAGCCAAAACTTCATGGCATCATCCACAATTGCATATAGCTATAGATGTGGACAAGCATATTAGGGTTTTCTTCCTTGGTATTGCACTAAAAATTGGCAACAATTTACATTGAAGGACAGGAAAAAAGGGAGACGTGTTCAAAAGGGAGACGTGTTCATCACTTCTGGGCACCAATTCAATATTGAGTTCTAGTAACTACTATAAGGATAAGTCATCATCTTCATCACTAAACTTGGAAAACAGTATCAGGTTTATTTGTGTGAAAACATGCTTTAAATCTGGATTATTTTGTGGGCTGGGGTTGGGGATTTAGGGAAAAAGAAAATGAAAAGTAATTCTTTGGGAAAGATGAAGACAACAAAGAAGGACATTATTGGAATATGATGTAGACGAAAATATTATTTTTAAAAATTTTAAAGTAGTAGATATATATAATGGTGGATGGAAATAGCTTCTTTCTTTTTTATTATTATTATTATTATTATTATTATTATTATTATTATTATTATTATTATTATTATTATTTTAAACAGAAGTTTTGCACATAAAACTTCTTTCAATGTATTTTATTATTCATATTTAACACAAAGTAAATTAAAAGGTCAAGCATGCTTAAGTTGATATTATAAAGACCAATTAATAAATTTGGGGGGTGCTAGCAGATCAAATCTCAGGCCATAGCTTAAAAAAGGTTAAACCCTAACCTTAAGGGTCCCCCACCCCTGCCCTGAAGTATCGTGAGGGAGGTAAATAGCAGGTTATGCCTCCAATGGTACAGGGTGGAAGGCTGCTTGTACACTTGCACTTACCCAAGAGCCAAATCCATATTTCAGGATTCAAACCCTTGACGCAGCAGCCTCAAGCAATCTCAGGCCATAGCTTAGCTTATCCTATGGAGGGTCCTAGTACGAAGAATTAAATTAGATGTGTTGATATTTTGATACAGTAGCGGTCAAAGAAAAAAAATATTATTTTTCGTTTTAGAAGAAATTTTTTTTTGGAACTCAAAAATAATTTGGATTATATTACTAAGAGCTACAACAATTCTTAAGACTCCAAATTAAAATTTTGGTCACGATAGCAATGTTGTGTTCACTTGTCTAAAAATTTTGTAAGATGTCGAAATTTCTTTTAAACGACAAATTTTTATTTGATTTGGTTGCGTCGGATCTACTAAAACGGACATAATTTTTTCTCTAGGTAATATTTTAAGATAATTTCAAATACCACTATTAGAAGACTCATAAACATTTCAAACACTGATTTCACTCTAAAATATGCACCGTAGCCCAACTAATGCAATTTTTAAGTAGGAGGACAGAATCTGAAAATTCAATTCAGTAATAATTAAACTTCATGCATAATCAATCCAACATTTCTAAATTATAATTAACATACAATGTATATAAGAACTAGAAGAAATATACATTTAAACCTTTTTTAAAAGTGTCGTTTAACCATGCATAAAAGATTTACATAACTGGACATTCAATTAGATAGTTAAAAGCATTGCAAATCGTCGAGCACTTGCCACTATACGAAAACAATAAATTTTTACTTCACTTACAAAAGTGCCAAAAACACCCTATCTTAAATGCTTGAAGTTTAAATACCCTTTTGTGTTCAATTTGTAATAAAATTCAACATGCTTCTAGCTTATCGTTCAATAATTTCTAGATTCAAAAGTACTTGTAGTCTATGGAAACAGGGTAAGTGAAAATTATTTATATGTAGATGGTTTGTGATAGAAAACGTGGTTATAGGAGTTGAAAGAAGTTAAAGTTTTCAATTACAAATAGAAGTGGCGGTTGGCAGTTTAAATTGAGATTTAAATCAATGAAAACGGGATTTAAATGATAATGTAAGTGGAATTTTATGTATATGAATTGTGGATTTGTGAAATCAACGTGCAAGTTAACTTTCCAAATGGTATTTTTTTTAATTTGTTATTTATTATTAGTATTTTTATTATTATTATTTTGGTAGTTAACAAATGGGAGTTTAAAATAGTTAGTGATGTGGGGAGTGGTTAGGCACTTAGTGGGTGAATGATATATTTAAAAGTAATGTTATTCATAGTCGTTTACTACTGTGGTTGTCTTATGTGACATCCTACATTGCGGTTTGTGATTTGATATATTAATGTGGTAGTTTTTTCTTGTCACATATATCAAATTACCAACCATTACATACATGCCACGTAGGACGACTGCAGTAGTGAGTGATTGTAAATAACATTATTCTATATTTAAATAGGGTGCCTTAGTGGAAAAATCAGATTGAGGGGTTGAGAAAGTAACGTGACTGAAAAAAATGGAAGTCATTTGAGGGACTAAAATCATGTTTAAGGGTTGTTTAGCATATACAATAAGTGTATCAAATTTTAAATTTTTAAGGACTTAACACCGGTAGCAATTAATATAAAATATGTAATCATGTCGAGTCTGTCGCACCGGATTTGCCTAATGCGATTTACCTGGCTGATATAATTTGCAGGCTATTACGTCAGTTCGAGGGTTTATCCAGTGCGCACCCGAAAGTTAACGACTGCGGGTTCCCCACTTATAAAAAAAATGTAGTCACACATAATTAATGTAACAAAATCAAATAAAAATTTTTCGTTTAAAAGATTTCGACATCTTACAAAAAATTTTGACAAATGAGCACAACATTACTATCGCGACCAAAACTTTAATTTGAATATATAGGAATTGTCGTAGCAAAGTAGCAATATAACTCAAATTATTTTTGAGTTCCACAAGAAAATTTCTTTTAAAATGAAATATATACTTCCGGTGAAGATTTATTTTTTATTTTTATTTCAATTACTGAACTTCCTTAAAATATGTACTTTCGGTTTATGTACTGAAACTCTACTTTTTGTGGTGTATGGAGCAGTAAGGTTTAACGAGGGTAGCTTCGGGATCTTGTCAGTATAGAAAAAGGCAGAAATGTTGTTTTGACTAAAATTTTTTTGACTCGCCATCTATCCAATTCTCGTTTTCAAAGAATTTGAAAGGAAGTATTGTTGGAGAAATAATTAGTTGTAGTAACTTGCAGAACAGTAAAATATAGAAATAAAATTTATCAACTGATTGAATCTTGTAACAACACGATATCCTAAATTGAAATTGCCCGTCGATAACTACTGCAACCTCTGTGGACAATCACTCCTAAAATACAAAGATCACAAACCACTTGTACAGTAATCACAAATGGTTTCTCAGAACTCTCAAGTGTGCTCTAGTAAAATATGTAAAAACCTGAGTATAAAAATTTCAAAATATGAAAAATTATAATTTCGTTTCTAATAATTTTGTTTTTTGATGTGTGTTTTTGCCAAAACGAGTCTGAGTTTATATAGACAAGCTGGATATAACCCCCTGCTCCACGATCTAGAAAAATATGCAAAATTTAATGACTTTGTGGATAGTGGGGCGTTAAAAAAGATCATATTATATTGACTAATTTGACCCATTAAATAATTTCGAATATAAAAAAAATTATTTTAATCAAAAAAGTCTAAAAGCCCAAGACCCCAGTCAAAGACATTTTAACTATTGCATGAGAAGTGACCTAAACCCTCGACCTCGACACAAATGCCAGTACTTCATCTAAATTGATTATTTCATTCACATTTTATATTTATAGTATAAATATCTAACAAATACCACCAACTCTTGTTCTATTTGTGTAACAATAATTGAAGAAAGGGTACATTATGTTCCGATAAAAAATTGATATAGTGCAAACCAGAATATCAGATCCAATGATACGGTAATATGATTATAATTGTTGAATAATGCCACTTTTCCATATGAATTTGACATCCTGAATGATAGATGAAGGTGTGACAACAAGTGATTGCTGCTAACGATAGAATGACACGTTATATCAAGGAAGGTGGCAAATTTTTCTGGTTATTATCAAGGTTGATAATTGTTAGGGACTTGTACTTTATATGGTACGACTTCATATGCTTAGAACCTTCATAATAAAAAATAATAATAAAAAAAATCAAATGTTTAGAGAAGGATGAAATTGAATTGAGGTTATTTGAGGCTTCAAATTTTATGACAGTAGACTATTCAACATTTTTAAACCTTAAATTTCGAATTGGAAGCAACTATTAATTATTATTTTTGTATGCCACTTACAAAGCAGTAAACGATGCAGTGACATTGGATCAATAGCTCTTTCAAATAAATACTTATTGAACCTGCGTGCTTCTTTGACAAATTCAATTATTAAAGTTTAACCAGAAAATGTGCGTAAAAAAAAAAAAAACTCATTATCATGATCAACTATACTTTTTTTTTTTTATGAGGTTTATTCTCAATGGAAGTCCAAATAATGTATAACTAGTAGAAAGTGTGTGATGCAGCACCAATGTATGTCTTTTGGGTAGTTTTAGATTTGGTTTCTAGTCCGATTTATGGTGTTGCTTTTGTCAGTTTGAGGATGCATCATTTCTTCTTTAATAAAACTGTGATTTTTCAATTTGGAAACATAAAATGAAAGGCATATTAGTTCAACAAAAAGTGTCAAAAGCTATTGATAGCTATTTTTCTAATATTGTGAATGAGGAACGGAAATTTGGAATACGATGAACTTTCATACACTTCTGTCCTTGCATTTTAATTGATTTTTTTATTATTATTTTTTAATTTTTTAAAGATGGTAAACATAATTTCACTAAAGACATTAAAACAGGTTGGAAGAATTTTATTTAAAATAGTCCAATCCAAACAAATTTTTTTACTTGAAAGTTTATTTAGCTCTTGTTTGATTCCCATTTTAAATGAAAGAATGCATTTTTAAATAGTGATTGATGGAGAATGTGTGGTTAAAAAAAAAATTTGAATTTGCTTGTAATATTATTTTATTGAAGAAGGTGTGGTTGAAAATGAGCTTTAAGAAAATGAATTTTTGGAAGAATGGAAATCAAACAAGAGCTTAGCTTTAAAATTGATCCCCCTTGTGACTTAGATGATAATCTTGACGTTTTTGATAAACTTGTTCAAGATATTACAAATTGCGGTGAAAAAATGTCTAAAGGGTATATACAAAGAAGTCAATAATGCAATCAAATACGGGAGAGAGACACTTATACTTGATATCGTCATTGATTCCTTTAAAAGTAAGGAGATTGAGATAGAAACTGAGAGAGTTAAGAGAAAAAGTGGAGAGATTCACCTAATGAGAGTTAGACTCCAGTCGAGGACTCGAGGGGTAGAGGTGGCAGTGGACAAAATAGTGATGGTAAAAAAAAGGGTAGAAGTAGGTCTAAGTCACAAGAAAAGGCAAAGAGGATTAAGTATTATGATTGTGGGCAACTAGGACACCATTAGTGATTGTTATAAGGGTAAAAACAAACTGAGATATCGACGACGAAAAGATCAAGGTCAGACAAATGTAGTGGCATCTAAAAACAAGCCTGTTGAGATGCACATGCTTCAAAATTTCGAGCCTAATGAGATTAACTTAACTATGAACTCCCGTATTGATGAATGGATTCTTGACTTTGGTACATCTCTTCATGTCACATCTAATAAATATTGGTCTGATCATTTGCATGAGTCTAATCATTGACATATTGTTGAATAGGATGGAGTGTCATATAACATCACTGGGGTTGGTGACGTGATTGTTAAATATGATAGTGATTTTGTATATGCATTGTTGGATGTTAGGTAGATTCCCCATAAAAGCAAAAAACTTGATTGATGTGGGAAGTTAGAGAGAATAGATTTTACTAGTGGGATGGGTGATGCCATGATTAAAATATTTAAGGGTACACTTAGAGCCTTTAAGACCATTAGGAAAAATGGCAAGTACAGTACACAAGCTGTAGCGGTGGCTAGTTTAAATTTTAGCATTGCTTCCATTAACACTGACTACATAGAAGTAGGACAATAGGCTAGCTCATATAAGTGTTAAGAGACTTAAATCCCTTAACGATAAGAGTATGTTTGGTAAGGATCGGGTGTGTGACATGCCATTTTGTGATTGACAAATATTGTAAGATGTCATTTTTGTGTAGCACATACAAGACATTTAGGGTATTAAAATAGATTCATACTAATCTGTGGGATCTTTGGAGCAATCCCATTTTGGTGGTAATAAAAGTTTTATATCTGTTATTGATGATTTTTTTAGGTGTGTGTAGATTTATTTTTTAAAAGATAAATAATGAAACTTATACAAAATTTGAAAATTAGAATGTTTAGGTGGAGAACAAAATAGGTAAAACAGTAAAATATTTGAGACTTGTTACTGGTGTAGAAATCTGTAATGCTAATTTTGATCATTTGTATAAGGATAGTTGTATCACTAGACATAAGACTCTATCTTGCACTTCCCAATAAAATGATTATAAAAATGATGAATCGTACTTTGCATGATAAAGTTAGATATATGATGTTAAGTATATGTAGGGCTAAACAAAACTCACAAACCGAATCGAACCCGACTTGAACTGAAATGAACCTAGCGATTTTTCTTAAGTTAGATACCTGAATGAATATCTGAATCGAAAATCGACACGTTTGGTTCAATTCTCGATTCTAAACCAAAAACCAAATTAGAACAGAATTTCCATTTTTTTTAATTTATTTATTTTAAATAAGTAAAAAAAAAATTCCTAATTTAACCAAGACATAAAATTTGATTTTCCTATTTCTAATTTTCATCTCAACCTAACTTAATCAATTTGACCTAACTATTATCAAAGTCTTTTATTCTATCGTAATTTTGTTTCTGTAGTTCTGGAAAAATAGAATTGGAAGCCCGGCTACTTCTTTTTTCATTATTGAGAACTCGCTGTCTTCTTCTTCTAGTGATTTTAACAATCAAACTTATGAAGAACTCAACAAAGAAACGTGTAAAAGATACATAAGATTTGACTAAATTATTTTATAACATTTAAAATTGAATATATCAATAGTTGAATTAATGTAGTGTTGTTTTAAATATTAAAAAATTAATTATTGTATGGAACCCATGAATCGAATAGAAACGAATCCGAACGGTTTCATAATGAAATTTGGACTCGAGATCATGTCTAGGCTTAAGTATATGTGACCCAATGAGTCAAACATGATACTCTTTAATAGAATCCATTATGAGTTGGCAAGAAATGAGCCAACATTTGTCATTCTCCCCAAGGGTTTAAGGAAAATCCATAAATAGCCGTTTCTCCTCTTGCTTCAGCTTGAGCATCAAAACTAGTTAATTTAGAAGGAGAAAATCGTAGTTAGGTAAGAGGATTTGTTGATTAGTTTTCTAGATGTTCAAAACTAGATGTGGTCATCTTGTTAATCAAACAATTAACACGTAGTAATACTGATTCGATCACAACAGACAAATAAAAAGCATAGATTCTTGACATTACATGCAAGGTAGAAGGTATATGTAAGTGCAGAAATAACAATGTAACAAACCATAGGCAACACAAAGTTTTAAAGATCAACTACCAGCCTACTAGGATTTCGTGAGACTCAAGATCTCAGGTCAAGACTTGGGTGATGGGTAGAGGTTTTTGTTGATACAAGAATGAGGAAGGTATTAATACAAGAATGAAGAAAATATAGTCACAAGTATACTGGAATAATCCAACAGAATAAAAACAGAGAATAATTAACACATATGCTTCAATACTTCAACAAAACATGCAGGTTATTTTCATATCACACAAAGCCAGGAAATAGTATAACACTAAACCACACACGAATTTCACCAAGATGCGAGTGCACAATGCCCAAGAATGAACGAATCTAGTTACCGTAGACATAATTCACCAAGAAGAAACAGATTCACCACAAAGAAAATTTCAAATCTAGAGTTCTAACTCCAAGAAATTTCACAAATCTACAGGATATTGCAGAAGCACAGTTCGATTTACCCACGAGAGTTGGTCGAAGACTTTGATACCAATGTTACACAAAGTTATGAACCCAAAAATACAAAACAATCAAGAAAAAATGTTAGTACACAAAATGTTGAAAATAAATCTGCTTCCAACCAATCAACGAAACTCAGACCACAGGCATCAAAGATGAAGGTCTTTCATATTTTGGGCTCAGACTGGAGAAAATCAGGTTTGTACCTGTCTATATGACCCAAACAATCTACCCAACACTAAGGCCTTTCCTCTATTAGATTAAAGGAAGCCATAAGGGTAAAATCAGACACCAACTCCTTCAATACACTTAGTATTTCAGTTTCACAGAAATATCGCTCAGAAATCTGTTCCAATCAGAGATTGGAAGGTTACAAAGAAGAAGGGTTTGGAAGAGTCTGGAAGAAGTCTCACGGGCTACTTAAGGAAAGAAGAATGACGTTCCAATTGATTAGGGCAAGCTAGAGACACACATATACCCATAGAAAAATAACCATTGATCAAGATTTCATTCAACGGTCGAGGGCTCCCAAGAATAATGAAGAGGACGTGTTTTGGACTGCATTAAAATGCCACGCCAAAAAAAACACGCTTTCTACCTTTTGGGCCAGGTAAACCAAGTCATGTTATTGGACAAGAGCCTTGGTATTAATAAAACAGATTTTGGGCTTTAGCCCATTGTGTCATCATAGTTCAGAAAGGTCATTAGGCATCGCAGCCCAACAGATAGCGATGATAATCCAAACTGACATTGGGAGGAAACACAAGCAAAATTGCAAGTTTGCATCTTTTCTGCAAGGCATCATCGCTTAAGGAAAAACATATCGATTGCAAAAAGACCGAGGAGATAGCTGAAAGCCTAAAGGTGTTAATGGTGGAAAATGCATCACTGCGCGCAATAATTGAGAATCCAAAAAGAAATTGACTAGATAAATCTGGTAAAATTAGAGAAAAGCACACTGCTGGCCCTTTCTACGAAAAGAGTAGCTGCATGAAATGTCAAAAGCTGATAATAGCATATTGGAGAAGAAAGGAAAGAGCAATAAGAGGCTACTACAAGAAAAATACAAAAAGGTGATGAAAACGATAAAAAGCAAAAGGGGAATATTTATAGGTTAAGATGGAGGCATGAACCATTGACTTGATCAGTGATAGATCTCAACCATTTGAGTTTTTCTTATAATTACAATCATTGGACATCAACATGAGTTTGATCTATATTCAAAATTATATGGATGAGATTATGTGTGACAATCACACGTATTAAATGCCTATAGGGCATTAATCTAAAAATGCACAAATAAGTACTACAGCGCATGCAAAAACTACAACTATCATTACATATCTCGTCAATAGCCATGTCAGCTACATTTACAACAAGAAGTACAATGAATTCGTAAAATTGATAAAAATACAACTAGTACTAGATTTAATATAAATAATAGAATTCGTTACGAGCTAGTCAATAAAGAACCGCTATCTATCATCCTCCCAACTGAACAAACTACTCTAAGGCTTTTAACGAAAATCCATGAATACCTCTGCTTTTAAAGAAGAGAGTATGCAATTCAAATATTTGCCTCTAAAATAGTTGTCTCTCCTCTTCTTTCATTTTGAACATCAAAAAAATGAGTTTAGGAGGCGAGAATCATAACTTTGTAAGAGGATTTGTTGATTTCTATCATCAACACATGATTAAAATTTTTTATTCTGCTTATCAAAGTAAGGAATATATCAAAAATAGAGTTAGAAAACGTGTCTTTCTAGATTATCCTAAGGGAGTACGTAAAAGGTTATAGAATGTGGGATAGAAGTCAAAAGAGTGAAAATAATCATTAATTGGACGGAGATCTTATTTTCTTTTTGGCAAAGTATAAATGTTATTTTTATTTTAAGAAATCAATTATATATTTATTATTATTATTATTTTTTCCGTCAGTTGAAAGGTGACATTCTCATGTCTATCCACAAACACACACTTTGAAAGGTTATAATTTTTGCTGTCGTGAGTTTAAGCATTTCTGAAAAATAATTTAAATCACGGCTATAATTGGAGTTATCTTAGAAAAAATAACGAAAAGAAAATGTTTTATTTATTACTGTATTTTATTTTGAAAGGATTTTACCAAAGAATTTAAGAGCTTTTGAGGGTTGCTGGACGATCAATTAATGATAAACATAGACAAACACTGCAAAAATAATAGACATTGTAACAAGAACAGTGCAATAAACATTCTTGTTGAATTTGCAGAACCAATAGTTAATCAGAAACATAGACTCACACTACAATTAATAGACACTGAAACCCTAAACCCTAACAAGAACCGTGCAATAAACATTCTGATATGAATCATTGTACTTGCAGGCAGCTCATAGAAAAAGGAATAACAAGTTCATATTATATAGGTGCAGAAGCATATGCTGCGCGAAATGTGAAGTAAAATAAATGGCGGAATTTGATAGAAATAATGCTGCTGCAGCCAGTTGAACGTTTTATTTCTTCCTTAACTGATCATCTTATACGGCGGCAAAGAGTGACGCCGATGCCCACTGGAACCTGGCAAATCTCGACTCTTGGATCAGAAGCCACTTTCTCGTTAAACAGTAACACTGGATCCCCATAATACCTATTTCCACTAGCATCATTGTCTGATCCGATCCGCAGCGTCCCCAGAGTCTCACTGAGGAGAGTTTTGTCATAAACAATGACTCCCCCTATCCTGGCTAATTCAATCAATGTCTCGTGATATTCTGAACAAGTTGTCTTGTGAGCGTCCACGTAAATGAAATCAAATTCCCCGTGATGCTTTTCCTGTATTACATTTGACAAAGTAATTGTGGTATATTTATAATATATTGAAATTAAGAAAAAGCAATTAAAATGTAAGAAATAAGTTGCATATACTTACATCTTTGCTCATTTTAAGAACAAGAGATATCTAACTTTCATTGTAGTCGATTTTGTGAGCCATGCCAGCCTTTTCGATTGCTGGAAAATAGAGTTGATAATTTCCACGGCCGTAATCTATGCACAAAATCTGATGACATTCAAGAAAAGAGCTTTCTAGACACTATTCATTTGACCATCCTAGATAGATTAAATAATCATTCTAGGTATTGAAACTCTTACCTTTCCATCATTAGGAGTAGCCAGTGCAGTTGAAAGGAGAACATAACCGCTCTGTATTCCAATTTGCATTGTGTTCGTGGCATTGATGAGTTTGAGAATCATGTTCAAGAACTGCCCTACATCAGCAGAACTAGTCTTGTAGCTCCTGTATAATTTAAAATTTATTAAAATCCAAATTGGATCTTCACTAAAATAATAATAAAAATAAAAATAATAATAAATAAAATAAAATTGAAAATGGATTGAATTTTACCAGCTACTGTGTGTTTCAGTCTTATTACGTAGCTCTTTCATGGATTCGGTCTCTCTCGGATACACACTAGTTTCAAGCACATACTGTAGAATAAAACAGAATTTGAAAGCATTAGAATTCCATCTTTTTTCTTCGGAAAAGGCAAAAACTTGATTATACCTGGTAAATGTGATCGCTTTGCAGGAGACTCTTCGTGCCAATTTCTTCGTTTTCCTCATGAATTTCTCTAGTGCCAGCCATTGCCTTGCTATTTCTCACGTCTTTTACAAAATAAAAAAATTAGCTTGTGAAACTCTACTTTTTTCTGTTGGAAGGAGCAACAAAGGGTTTATATAGAGGGTAGTTCTTCTTACTCGCCATTTTTAAAGAACTTGTAGGAAGTAAATAATGCCACCCACTTTTCTGGGTTAAAAAATAATAGAAAAAAGAGTAATTGATGTTGAGATCAAACCTATATTGTCAGATCATATGATAAGGTGGTATGCTTACAATTGTTTGTGATTTGCATATTATGTTGTACCAATCATGCTGGGGTGTCCGAATTATTTTGACACCCCAATTGACCTACACTCATAGTAAAGGTGCACAATGTGCCATTTTTTACATTCTTTATTCACATGAGGTTGGCGCGAATCTCATGCCAATGTGAGGGTCAGTCACCTAGGTGGATAAAATTCATCTGGCACACTGACTTTATTCATGTGGTACAACTTCATATGCGAAAGAAAAAACAAAACCGCCCCTGAGGCATAACCCAGTGGTGCAAAGGATAGGAGTGAGGTAGTCTCAGCCTTATTGACAGTCGCAGTGTGAGGGTTCGATCCCTGAGATATGGAATTGAACTCTTTGTGAGCACCAATATACAGGCAAGCTCTTGTTCTCTGGCATGTTAGGGCACATCTCGCGATTTTCCTCACTTACGATGCTTCAGGGGCGGGGCGGTGGGCCCGTCAAGGTTGGGGTTCAACTTTTTTGAAAAAAAAAAAAAACAAAACGGTCTAATGCTTAGAGAAAGTTTTAATTGAATTATGGTTATTGAGGCTTCAAATTTTTTGATTGTAGGCTATAATATTGGCTGCGCTTTAAATCTTATATTTTTAACTTTAAGAACCTATTAATTGTTACTTTGTATGTTACTATAAACTCGTAGAGGATGCACTTCAAATTGAATCGATAGCTTTTTCAAGTAAATATTTTGGTTTGGTCATATGTTTTTAAGGCTAAGTTAGCTACGTTTTCTAAGTCATGCATTGCTTTTCTTTACGACAAAAAATTTGAAAAATTGCTTAGATAATTTACTTCTGCACAAATTATTCGAGCGGTTTGTAAAGATAAATCAAAACAAAACCTTTAACAAAAAACAAACACAATAAATCAAGATATATGATAATTATTATAAAAGTTTTCTGTGTGGCACAACTTACGATTACATTTTGATCATTCAAATTTAATACAAACAGGATTATACAGTCAATCAAGCTTACGTTCGTATCAAATAAAGGGTCCAAAATAAATTTGGAGGTGAGGGGATATCAAATCAAGGCAGTATAGCTCAGCTTAGCTTATGAAGAGTCCTAGTTCTACGAAGTACATTAGAAGAGTTAAGTGTCACGTTAATGTTGCTCAATTTATATTCATTCTTTGAGATGTGTTTAAAGTTCAATGATTTTTACTTCTATTCATGGAATTCCCTGAAAATTACAAAATTTCAATTTATGTCTTGAAACTCAACTTTTTGTGGTGTAAGGAGCAACGAAGGGTTAATAAAGAGGACAGCTGTGGGATCTTGACAGTTTAACAAAATATAAAAATCTTGTGTTTAAAATTGTTAGTGATTATGTATATTATATGGCAAAAATTCTATGCTTAGAATTTTCAAAAGAAAATAAAACATCCGTTTTGGGAGCTACAAGGAGAAAAAAATTGCAAATTGAATTGAGGTTATTTAGGGCTCCGAATTTTGTGTCTCTAGTCTACATTTGCGGCTTTTAAAACCTTATGTTTTGGATTGTAAGCACCTAAATAAAGTGGTAGAAAATGCATTTAAATTGAATCACCACTATTCCAAGTAAATACATTAGTCAAACTATATCAGTCAAACTTTTTTAGGATATAGTGACTACTTTTTTTGTCATACATTTCTTTTATTTTTGATGAAAAATTAAGAAAATTCTTTTGATTTTATACTTGTACACAAATTATTGGAGATATTTGTGTAGCTGAATTATTAAAAAAAATAAAATAAAAAAAATTCACACAATTAATTGAGAGATACGATATTTAAAAAAAGGTTGAATCCCAACCTTGAGAGCCCCCACCGCCCCGCGCCTAGGGCTTTGTAAGGGAGGTAAATCGCAGGATGTGCCCCAACAGGCCAGAGAATAAGAGCTGTCTATACACTGCGCCTATAAAGAGTCCAATTCCATGTTTCAGGAATCGAACCTCCACACTGCGGCTGCCAGCAAGGCGTGAGATAACCTCACTCCTATCCTTTGCACCACTAGGCTATGCCCCGAAGGACTAGATATGATATTTATTCATAGAAGCTGTGCATGGTACATCATTCAATTTCAATTTGGCTATTCAAATTTAAGACAAATTAAATTTTATAGTCATGCAACCTTAAGTTGACATTGAATAATAGGTCCGAATAATAAATTATATATGGGGAAGGCAGATCACATCTCTAACATGTAGCTTATCTTACCTTATGGATTCATGTCCTAGTCCTACGAATTAAATTAGATGTATTAATATTTGATATGCGACATCAATATTGCTCAAAAGATCAAATCTTGAACCTATAAAATCTTTTGGAATGTGCTCGAACTCAATTATTTTGATTCAATTTCCTCAAATCTTTCAATACTATAGTGTTTATGAGGAATGTGCTTATGATTCAATTATTTTTATTTTCATTCGTGGAAATCCCTTGAAAATAATACTTTCAATCAATGCCGGGAAACGCTACCTTTATATGGTTTAAGAAGCAATAAAGAGGGAAGCCTTTTAGACCTTGACAGCTTAAATAAAGACAAAGATATTCTTTTTACTAAGGTTCTTCTCACTCCACCATTTCGTCCGTCGCTCATTTTCAAGGAATTAAAAGGAATTAAATGATGCCTCCAGTAACCTTTTCTGTTTGAGTAAAGTAATAGAAAAAAGTACAAACCTATAGTTTCAGATCCTATGAGAGGGTGATATGATTATAATTATTAGTGAGTACCTTCTATGATTACTTTCATAACCACTCTCCAAGTAGAAGATTCATTTGAATTGAATCCGATAGCTTTTCCATTTAAATACTTTAGTGATACAACTCCTTTTTTTTTTTAATGAAAAATCCTTAAATATTAAACATCTATGCAAATAACTTGAGCCGTTTGTAAAGATAAACCATAAAAAATAATAAATTTGGAGTAAGGGTACACAACATCTCTGGCTAATAGCTTAGCCAAATTAGTTTAGCTTATTCAAAGGTCCTAATTCTAAAAAATAAGTTAGATGGCTTGATATTTGATTATCCACGTCAACGTTGCGTAAGAGATTGTCTCTTGAAAGTATAGAATTTCTTAGATTAAACTCAAATTTAATTATTTTGACTCTCGCCCGTTCTCACATATGTATAAATAGTATAGTATATGTTAAGAATGTGCTTAAAATTTATTTATTTATTTATTTATCATTCATTGAACTTCTCAAAAATGCATACAGCATATTTCGAAGTTATGTAGTGGAACTCCACTTTTTTTGGTGTTAAGGAGCAATAAAGGTTTAATAAAGAGAGTAGCTTTGGGATCTTGAAACTTCAAAGAAAAACATGTTTTGACTAAAATCCTTTTTACTTGCCTATTTTGTCCGAATCTCACTTTCAAAGAATTAAAAGGAAGTAAATGATACCACCAACTCCCTTTCTGTCAGTGTAAAAATCATAGAAAGAGTACATCATGTCCATGTCAAGACTTGATTTCGTACAAACCTAGGTATGAGATCTTGTGATAGGCTGATAAGATTATAATTGTTAGTGATTTGTTTTTTGAATTGAATAATGTTATATGCACATCCTTATCACTTGGATCACATTTTCCTTGTGGAGGAAATTTGTGCAGTGATGTGATGAATTAATTTAAAATCAAGGATGTAGATGTTCCCGTGTGGAAGAGGATAAAGAAAGATGCAAGTAACAGTGTATGTGTAGTATGATTGTCGTATACTATAACTTCACATGCCAAGAACTTTTATAAAAAATAAAAATCAAATGTTTAGAGAAGGATCAAACTGTATTGAGGTTATTTGAGGCTTCAAATTTTGTGACCGTAAGCTATATCTGTAATACGATTTTTACATTTTATATTTTAGATTGTAAGCACCTATTAATTATTAATTTTGTATGTTACTTATAAAGTGGTAGAGGATGCATTTGAATTGAATCGAGATCTTTTTCAATTAATTACTTTATTCATACGTTTTTAGGCTATACTAGTTGTTTTTTAGTTTTTACTCATACATCTTTTATTATCCAGAAAAATTCCCATTTTTAAAGAAAAATCATAAAAAGCTATTCGCATAAATCACCCACAACTAACAAAGATGGATGATATTTTTTTTTTAATAGAAGTTTTGGGCCTTGAAGTTAGAACATCTTTTATAGTATTTTATTTGAAAATAAAGCAAAACCATGATTTTAAGAATTAATTATCATTAATCAGGTTATTACGAATTGTTTTCAAAAATCAGGTGTTAAATATTTTTCAAACCAATCCCAAATTACTATACAAGAGAAAAAATGGCGTCTTTTTTTTTTTTTGTTCAACTTTTCCATTCTCCATTTTCATACGTTATGGTCATGCCTCTGGAGATGCAATATTTACAATAGTGTTAATCTCATTCTTTCATCACATTCCGGTTTTAACAGCTTCAAAATTATTTCAATTTCAACACGCAACCATCGTTTTTATTTCTCTTTCTCCTACCTACAATCTTCTGTTTCTCCATATTTCACACAAAAATCAGAGACTACAAGCAACCCCTTTTTCACACAAAAATCAGAGCCTATTTTATTAATAAATAATTTCAATTTGGTAATTTGAACAATGTTGCGAGAGGTTGCTCGAGATCGATGTAGGCAATTTGTAATTTCAATTTGGTAATTTGATCAATGTTGACATTTTCTTAATAGAGTGCATGGGCAGCTAGGCTACTGGAGAGAGGGAACTTGCGAGTGTAGTAGTGCAAGAAAGAAAATAAGGGAAGACAGTTGTATAACATTATAATGCAAATTTTGTAATTTTGTAATATTGAGATGCATTATTCACTACCTTGAATAACCTATGGTCTTATTGTTTTTTCTCAAGCATGCAGCGCTTACTGATTTGGATTGCTTCCACCTCATTTTTTGGTGTTTATGATAGTCATGGGGGTAAGTTTTTCTACTTTTGTTGTTGTTATATTGCATATTAAATTAGGGTGCATGCCATTTACCATGGCACGAATATTTTGAATACAAATCGGCATTCCTTAGCATATACCTATGATTCAAAAGATATAACTAGGCAAAAGAAAGATGAAGTGTTGACTGTAGGCATTTGTATACCATAATCTATGTCATGAGATCTTGTACTCACAAGTTACAATACAGATCCATTAAAGATTATAATTAGTTTGAATTGAAATAATGTTTTGCTGTAAATCAAGTTTTGCTACTCAATTTCTTTGTTGTCTGGTCAGTGCGTTATCGTTCTCTTATCAATGCATTGAATTTCACAGGCAAGGTGGTTGCCAAATTTTGTGCTACATATTTTCATCAGCAAGTTCTCAAGCATGAAGCATATTTGACTGGTAACATAGGTACTTCTGTTCAAAAAGCTTTTCTCAGATCATTTTCTAATCTCTGGTAGTCTTTAAGAGTTTCTGTTTGTGTTCAGTGTATGCATATTTTCTTTTAAATGATGAATTCTATATAATAGGTCTTCCTTGAATGACATAATTATTTTCAGCAGCTTTATTATGAGATACTAGCAACTTACTTTAAGAGAAGCAAACTTATTTTGATTTAGGCAATTGTGTGAAAAGCTGTTTCTTCCAATTGGATTGTTGAACTAAAAATTTATTGCAATCGGTTGTTTTATCCATTTTTTTAATATATATAAACTAGAAAAAAAACTCCACACTGTGCGGAGCCATCTCTCCATCTCTCCGCATTCTCCGCCCAGTGCGGAGAGTTGGAGAGAACACTCCGCACTCTTCACTCTGTGTGGAGAGTTGGAGAGAACTCTCCTCAATCTTCGCAAGGTACGGAGAGCGTGCGGACATTCCGCACAGTAGCGTGCGGAGTGTCCGCATGCTAGACACTCCGCATAGCAGACACTCCACAGCTTGCTATGCGGAGTGTCCGCACAGCTCCACACCAATTTATTTATTTATTATTTAGTTTTTTTTTGGATAACACTCCACACCTATATATCTAACTATTTATAGAAAGATGAATAAATTTGACTATAGTTGCTATAGTGTTGGGAGTTCTACTATAGGTAAACCAGTGAAGCCATACCCATTTCACTGTAGATATCAATCATATGCATTTCTTCCATTTCCTTCTCACTTCTCAATTTCCCCACATAAACCCAGAGAGTTTCTTCTCTCACTTCTCTTCAATTCTTCTCTCCTCTTTTTGTGACTAATCTTCGTGCAAAATTCTCGTGAATAAAAAAGTAAATCCTTGGCATGCCGTTTTTCTCTATTTTGTTTATTCAAGATTGTATGTGCAAAATTTTTGATTTCGAGTGATACTTTATTTGATTAATCTAGTACAAAATTCTGGTAAATCCTGGCGTGCCGTTTTTCGCAGATTATGATTTTGTTTATCCTCGACTTTATTTGATAATTATAATTTTGTTTATTTGATTGGCAATTTTGGGTTTTTGTGTAATCAACAAACATCTTCCTCCCAAACTTCAAAATTTCGAACCTTGATGATCGAAAACAGAGTTCCATCCTCCTCCGTGCTGCATGGAGTTATTAATTCCCTGCAGCAAGGAGACAATCCGTGCAGCAGGGAGACATTATCTCCTTACTCCACGGAGACACTCTCCGTGCAGCTCCATCTCCGTGCCCTTATCTTTTAAAAACATTAATTCTTCCCTTAATCTGCTTAACAAAATCAGTTCACAGTAATTAGTTTAAAATAAAATCTCAAACTGAAAATAGTGTCAAAACTGAAAATAGAACCAGTTCACAGTCTATAGTACCGATTTCATTTACAACAGAGGTTTTAAATCTTCCAACCCACCCCCCGTTACTATCCCCATTTGACAGTAAAATTTTCTCCCTTATTACAAAATTTTGTGTTTTTTAGTCTCTTTTTTTTCTTTGACCGCACACATTTCCTTACGTATTTTTTTCTTGGGCTCTAGGAAGGTTTGGAAATATGTAAATTAGTTCCATTCTCATATTTAGATATTGGCAGGCAGTTGAATTCCGTAGGTGTAGTTTTTGTTTTGTCTTTTATTTTTCTTTTTGAGTAAATACCAAAGCAAAGTGAAAATCTAGATTTCATGCAAGCGTTAATTAAGATACATTTAATCTATTCCGCAGTTTGAGTTATTGAGATGCTTATTAGATTATTTTCGAAAATAAGCAGAATCACTTACTTTGAAAAAAAAAAAAAAAAAGAGTAGGCATGGAATGTAGACAGATCATGTGGCTTCATGGATAGAAAAGAAAGAAAGAAATAGAACTATGCCTATGGAAACACCCAATTAAAAATAATCTTACTATTTTCAAAACTACACAAAGCTGAGGATACCCAATTATAAATACCTTAGAGAAAGTACGATTTCTAAGAATGAGAATAAGGCTGGATTCAATGGAGTCCAGTTTGATATCAGCTCAGGAAACCCCGCACCAATTTCGTGCGGGGTCCTCGCACGAAATTGGAGCGTGGAGTCCCCACACAAAAGTGGTGCTGGGAGTCCCCGCATAGTCATGCGCTCCTCGCACGAAATTGATGTCGGGGCTCCCCGTACCATCGAATGCGAAGTCCCTGCATTGCAGACATATCCCCGACTTACTTCCGACCCCGCACGAAATTGGAGCGAGGAGTCCCCCCACAAAGTGGTGCGGGGAGTCCCCGCATAGTCGTGCGCTCCTCGCACGAAATTGACGTCGGGGCTCCCCGCACCATCGCGTGCGAAGTCCCTGCATTGCAGGCATATCCCCCACTTACTTCCCAGACCACCAACTTCATTTCTCCCACAAACTTCACCTTTCTTCCACAAATATCAACGATTAAAAATAGTAAATTATTCATGTAAATAACATTATTCATAAAAATCAACTCACCTTAGAATTTGTTGCTTAATTCCAGACTGTAATTAGTTTGAGATTTGAGATGAATGAATTGAAGATGCAGATGAAAAATGAGTTATGAATTTGAGGTGAAGAAATGAAGTAGGTTGATGAAATAGTTACTAACATTAATTGCATTTGGCATTCTGCAAGATTTTTTCTTTTTTTTGGCATTTATCTTTTGCCTACAATAAAGAGACATGTTTGTTTTTATCCTCTATAACAAGTGCAATTATGTTAGAAATAGATAAATAAATAAATCTATTCTTTTTTTCTAATTTGTTATATGTATTTCACATATACGGTATTTCTATTTGTAAGTGAAAAAAATTTATGTTATTTTAGTTAGTGTATGAATAAAAACACTATCTGCAAATTTTGTGCAAATACGGTGAGCTTTCTGCAAATATGGTAAGCTGTAAATATGGTAAGGTGCAAATACGGTAAGCTACTTGGCATATACGGTAAGCTGCCAAATATGGTGAGCTGCGTGACATATACGATAAGCTGCCATATACGGTGAATTGAACTGCCAAATACGATAAACAATTGCCAAATACCGTAAGCGTGAATCCGGTGTCAAAACACAAATATGCTATATGAGAGTCGATTCCACTCCATACACTACCAATTAAATATAACAACAAACTTATCACACTGAAATTTGACAATCTCAACTATAAGAATCCACATTCCCACTTTGAAACCGAACCCATTTCTAATATTTAGAATTATTTAAATGAAATATCTTTAGGCCTAAAGTCTTTAAACATGAGATAATCTCTATAATAAAGAGCGAATCTTTAAAATTATCCTCCAAAACACTCTTTAAATTAACATTTTAATTTAGAAAATTGGAGCCAAACTCACTCTCTATAATTAAATGCATTTAAAATGTTTTCAATTTTCAATGTAAAAAAATAATAAAATAATCTAAAGAAAAGTTGGTTAAAACAAAAGATAAAGAAAAATAAGCAAAATTATAAATTATCTTTTACTTATATTCCCACAATTTTAAATCTACTCTAATTTTTACTAACTACCGTATAAGATTCATGCCAAAAAAAATTAATTCTAACTTCAAAAGCATAATCAGCTAAAAAAACTAAAATCTCTACATCACGCTAATAAAGACACATTAAATACAATAATCATGCAACGCAAGTGGCATCGACTAGTATATATATACTATAAAGGATAAATATAAATGTACCGAATTTTGGTTACCGAGTTGGTTATTTACTCTCACATGCACACAAGCCCTGCATGTATTTAAAAATTTCGGCATGTGGGACCCGTCCTCCTATTGTGTGTATAGGTAAAAAATTCGATAAAAAAGTGAATGTACATCTAGCATTATCCATACTATAAAAGAGAGGATCCCTAAGTTAGTATTCATTTTTGGCACATCCATTTCACACCTAACCGGTTTGGACTATTTAGCATCTAGATATTTTCTTATTTTGGCATATAAAATGACAAAACCATCCACTTTCTTCTCCTTAACCCTAATTACATCCGTTCTCTCTCATTTCTCATACTAGTTTGCGTCTCGCGCGTTACACGATTTTTGTATTTATTTTGGTTTTATTAGCGTAGAATTTATAGATTGTACAAAAAGTATTTGGAAATAAGAAATGTTTGTTTGATTCTTATCTTTTGGTCAACTGTATATTTTATGTCAGGATAATTTATTTTTATTCTTATAAATAAGTATAATGAATGTTGTGATTGTATATATGTCAACGATAATTTATTTTTAATTATTTATTATATTTTTTGTTTAATGTAGATGAAGATTTTTTTTATCTGATATTGCAAATAAGTTGTAAATTGAATTTCGCAAAATGCTTTTCTTTAGCAAATTCGATTCGAGAGGCTATACTTGTAGTTCAAAAATAACCCATGCAGTTGTAAATTGAAAGAGAATATCCACATACACAAATATTTAAATAACAAACTGAGGTTTGCACGTAAAATAACTTGAAGTGGCACTTACTGGATGACCAACTCCCTTATTGGTGTAAGAATTATAACCCTAACAGTAAACCTATTCTTTGGATGATACAACAGTAACTCCAAGGTTGGTAGGGCAAAAGAATTTTAAAAAAATTAATAAATTTTATCTGAAAAAGAAAAGAATCAAAAAGAAATTTAAATAAATTGATAAAAAAACCAATTATTTATAAAGTAAATTTTTAATTTTAATTAAATAATATTTATATATTCTTCATTTAATTTTCATAACTTTATTTTATTTTTTACTTCTAAATAATTTTAAACGATTTTTTTTACTTATATAAGTAATTTTTACATGTATTAGAAATTTTTTTTTTGTTAATATGTTTATTTTTACATTTTTTTTTTACTAAAAGTGATTTTTTTTTTTACTTATAAAAGTGGTCAGCACGGAGTAATGCGGGAGGTATGGAAAGTTGCGTGTTACATAGATTCACATTGTCTCTCTTATACTATATATATAATATAATAATATAAGCAAATGAGTTAATTTGAAAAGGCGTGCCATAGCGTATGAAAATGGAGAACGGAAAAGTACAAAATTTTTTTTTTGAATAATCCTCCGTGCACAGAAACCACACTATATATAGTTTTTTTTTAAATTCTTTTCTCTTCAATTTTTTTAACCTACAAATAACGTTTTCGTTAAAATTGAAAAATTAAGTTTTATTTGGAAGATAAAAGAATTAAAAAGAAAAAAATAATTATTTTTTTAAAGAAAAAACGTATTTTTAACACATACGTTTAATCTCCGTTTAACTATTTTCGATATTTATTTAGATCATCTAATATCTCCACGATATAGTTCTCTAAATGAGTTTCGAAAGAATGTTAAACATTTATTAATTCGACTATCGTACAATGGTCGAAAAATTTTTAAAGTTAGCTTGTTATCAAAAATTTCGAAATAGTAATAAAATAATTGATTTTTTAAAGAAAAAATGACTTATGCGTATTTTTTAACACATACGTTTAATATCCGTTTAACTTTTTTTATATTTATTTAGATCATTCGATATCTTTACGATATAGTTCTCAAAATGAGTTTCGAGAGAATGTAAAACATTTATCGATTCAATTATCGTACAATCGCCAATGAATTTTTAAAATTAGCTTGTTATCGAAAATTTCGAAATATAGTTTGAAAACGTCTACTTTGACATCCCATAACATTTGCTATAATTGACCGTTTCATGCACCGTTAACGACGTGTAATACTATGTCACGAGTACTTCAAAACGATATTAAGAATGTAATATTTTGACTTCGTTTGATATCCCGTAATGAGCGTGAAAATAAACACAAAAACATAAGTAAAAAAAAAAAATCATTTCTCTCATGGTCTCCGTGCACGGATCCTCTTATTTTTTTCTTTTTTAAATAAAAGTCAATACTTCTTTATACTATATAAACTAATATCAATACTTCTTTATACTATATATATATATAACTTTGAGTTAATATTTAATCTAAAGTGATATTTAGATAAATTTAATTAAAAAAATTCAATAGTACTAAAAATATTACTATAAAATTAAATATTGTCTGAAATTATTAGATATATCCAACTACGATGATATAGTTTTTTTTTTTTAGTTTTCTATATCTATAATAATGTAAAAAAAATAAAAATTCATGCACTCTTGCATGGAGGAACGCGTCGTTTTTGCTCGCCACTTGAAAAAAAATGAAATTTTAAATAATTGAAATTTTTTTTACATCATATCGTATAATTTTTTTAAGCAAAATGATGTATTGAGAAAAATGTTGCAAAAAAATAATAAATAGTAATAAAAAAAAATGATTTTTTAAAGAAAAACGACTTATACGCATTTTTTAACACATATATTTACTATCCGTTTAACTATTTTCGATATTTATTTAGATAATTCGATATCTCTATGATATAGTTCTCAAAATGAGTTTCGAGAGAATGTAAAACATTTGTCGATTCGACTATCGTACAATCGTTGACGAATTTTTAAAGTTAGCTTATTATCGAAAATTTCTAAATAGTAATAAAATAATTGATTGTTTAAAGAAAAACGACTTATGCGTATTTTTTAACACATAAGTGTAATGTCCGTTTAAGTATTTTTGATATCTGTTTAGATCATTTGATGTCTCTACGATATAGTTCTCAAAATGAGTTTCGAAACAATGTAAAACATTTATTGATTCGATTATCGTAGAATCGTCGATGAATTTTTAAAGTTAGCTTGTTATCGAAAATTTCGAAATATTGTTTGAAAATGCCTACTTTGACGTCCCATAACATTTGCTATGATTGACTGATTGACCGTTTCACGCATCGTTAACGACGTGCAATACTATGCCTTGAGTATTTCAAAACGATATTAAGAATGTAATATTTCGATTTCGTTTGATATCCCATAATGAGTGTGAAAATGAACACAAAAATATAAGTAAAAAAAAAAAAATCTTTAAATTTTGTCTCCGTGCACGGAGGCTCCAACAATAATTTTTCCCCTTTTCCCCTCCGTGCACGGAGGTGTTTGCTCCGTGCACGGAGATATTACCTTTTTTTATCTGTGTAGTTTTAGTTATAATTTTTTTTTCAATTTATATTTCTCTTTAATTCTTTTCTCTTCAAATTTTTTATTTACAAATAATATGTTATAAAAAAAAATTTCTATAGCATATTATCTTTCTCTATATATATTTTTTAATATAAAAGTGATATTTTTCTTATATCCCTACTATATATATCTATATCGGAGTGGGGAGGAATAGAAATTACGTGTTACAGTAAATTTGGAGGTAGTGTACAATAAAATAAAATATATATCAAGCAAACGGCGTCGTTTTTTGCTCCTAAATTGGAAAAAAAAAATTACTACAGTAAAAATGGATCAAGACACTGTTGCTTTATACAGTGCCTCCACATTCCCCTTTTTTATATATATAGTAGGGACAAAAACAGCCTCAAACAATTCCCATAAAGTTGATATTTACACTTGCAGTTAGAAACCTCACCCGTTGTCAACGTATGCTTCCTCCAATTTCTTCAATTCTATATAGTTAAGCGTTCGTTTTTTATTGTTGTTTGTCTTCAACCTTGGTGAAAATCTACAACAAATCGAGGACGTTTTTACAGGAAATTTAAGAGTCTCGACTTCAAGTATGTTCTTCTTATAGTTTTTCTTTTTGTAGTTGGGTTGGTTTAGGGCATTGAACTATTTGTTCCAAACTTGCTTTATTATCTGTTTGTGCGGATTTTTTTTTAGGATTGTTCCTCAAAATTGTGAATTATATGAAGAGAAATTGTGTCTTTGTGTTGTTTGTCATATACTTTGAATTTTTTTTTAACACTTATTTAGGACTGGAATTGATCATGTTAAATATATTTTTTAGTTTAGGGTTATAATCGATAGAATTGACGTCTCTTTCTTTACTATCTGAGTTGAGTCCATTGTTTTTTTTAGGGGGATTACATTTAATTTTTTTTTTTAGTCATACATATCAGATTTTAATTTTTTTGTTTGGTGTTGTTTGGTTGAGAATTTATAGTGTTGGGCTTATTTTTATGTTAGTGTACATTGTGTTTTAATTTTATTATATTTTTTGGTATGAGTTCTCTTGTACATCAAGAATCACAAACTTCCTGACCAAGATCAATTTTTTGCAGTACCTTGTATCTTAGTAACTTCCGGTTGCTGGTTTTTCTTTAGCCACCTTGAGAAAAGGAAAGGGGTTCTGAAATTTTTGTTGGTTGGTTAGTAGCCTCTGGGAATAGATTAAGTCAAGCCTTAACTTAATATACTCAAATGACACTAAAAGCATAAACTTAGAGGCATTTGAATGAAAATCTCATGTGAGATGTGACTTGAGGCGGAAACTAAAAGGTTGAGGCGGAAACTCAAAAGGTTTTTCTTAATATTATCACGCTCAAGTCAATCTTGAAAAGTATATTCTTTACCCTTCTCTGTACCTAGAAGTCCCTCTTCTAGTTGGTAATGGAATTTTCGAACCTTCAGTTTGTTTTCAAGTTCCACTCCTAGATCTTTCTGCAGCAGTTATTTGTATTAGACCGCTGACTCATCGGTGCCCTTAAGATGTTAAACATTATGATGACACCACTTTTTTAAGCTGTTCTGTTCTTTTCAAAATTCTTTAGCTTCATTTTAAGGATTTTAGAATTTTGGTTTTTCCATATAGTTTATTCTTGCATTTCTCTATAACGGCTTAGATACAGTGTGGTTTCTTTGTGACGGTGTCTAAAACTTTCTACATTATTCTACTTGCTGTAGGTATTTTCACTGAACTCGTACAGTAGATGCAAGTTAAAGATGTGCAGGTACATTGAGATTCCCAGCGTGTTATGGCTTTTTGATTGGGTTGTCTTTTTGCTTTTTCTCTTGGTGGTGAGAGGTGGTGGGGTGGTTTATAAGTATATGAATTGGGGTTTCCCCATTTCCAGTTTTTCGAATTTTAGATATATAACTTTTGATATAAATTACAGCCAGGTGAAATTTGTACTCATTATATGCTTGCAGTAAAATTGGTATCTAACAAAGTGGTAATTGTATGATTTTCCAAATTTGATAAACAACTAGCAATTTGGAAATTTGGAAATTATAAATATTTCTAATCTATACCTTTCCTATATTTGATCATTATGAAGCAAGAATATTGACAGAAAAATTAGTAATAGAAAAATAAGAATGGTGAGCTCTCTTTTCTTTCGTCGCAGTTTAAATTACAAAAATGCTTCATTATAAAGTAATCTCAGCAGCATCAATGAAGAATGGTGAAATTCATTGATTAAGTATTCTAAGAAGAGTTGTCTTAGCATATCACATTGTTTACTGGTAGCAAATCACAATCACATTGTTAATTCAAAAATTCAAATTATAGCAATTTTCATGCTTAGATAACATTTGGACATAATTATCATCGAGTATTTTTAGGCATGTTTAGCTTGATACTGGTAAGTGTTGTCTTCATGATTTGAAATTTATATGACCAATCATCAATCAACTTCGAAAGAAAAATGAAGGCTTCCATTATAAAATAATTCTAAATTTTTTGAACCCAAATTATATGTGTTGTTTGAAATTTTTTTGTTTAATTACGTTAGTTCTTTTTAGAGTAGTTAAACGAATAACCTAGAAAAATAACTACCCTTAATTTTTAAAATAGATATTATTTAAATGATCGAATATAATTTGTTGCAATTTTATTGAATTTTCATAAATTATCATTTTTTTAAAAATAATTTCGTGAGATTTCTTTATATTCACATGTAAATACCTTGGAAAATATAAATTAGTTATTTTGAATGCTAAGGAGAAGTTGGATTTGCACTCTCTCTCTCCTACGAGAAGAGGGTTAGGCAATTTATAGGATGAGCATAGAGAAAAAGATGATAGAATTTTACATAGAGGTGGCTAGAGGATTTTGGTGCCTTTTGTTACACCAGGGAATAATTTTTGAACCAGTCTAAGCATAGTTTGGCATGTTGATAGTTGAGTTAAGTAAGATGCATAGAGCAATTTTTGATGTTCTTAATTTATGCATATATTAGTTCAATGAGAACTTCTCAAATCTTGGCAGTTTAATGAACTTAGAGATATTATTTCTTAGAATTCTCCAATTAGATGGCATGCCTATACTCTGATAAACTGCCCAAATAAATTATGGGATTTTGCTAGAAATAATCCTTTAGGTTGGCTACAAGTAACTTGCTTCTTGTCTCCTCTACTATTAATAATTTTCCTAAGATTTCTACACTCTGTTCCTCTACTAATAAATAGCTTCATCTTTCCTCTATCTTTTATGCTTACATATTTTTATTAGTCCATTTATTTATCTGAAGTTCTGACCAATTAAATGTACTGTGTATTGCATATGTATTACTGACATGCATTTATTGTAAAGATTGTGGTGCAAAACAATTATTTAAAACATTTTTAATTATTATTTTTTTATTTTTAAAGATTGTATTGCATATGGATTTTTTAATTATGATGATATTTTATCCATTTTATCTAGGCCACTTCAGCATTTTTTTGGTTGCTTTCAAACTAATTTATATTATTTTTTTACAAATTAAAAAAAAGTTATTTTAAACATGTTTGGAGAAAAAAGTTAATTAAAATCAACATTTTTCTTCTTTAAACTTTTAATAATATTCAGGTATTTTACCATCGAAAAGTAATTGTACATCGTCTTCCCCTACTTAACATGTAATTATTTAATTGCTGCCGTATATATATATTTTTTAGTATTCTTAAGAATTGCTCAGCCATTTGCCATATATTTCTTATTCTGCAAAATTCCTGAATGGTTACATAATACCTTTAGTTACCACTCTAGTTCCTGATGCTATTTTTAATGCATTCATTGAAGATTCAAGGTTAATGTACTATTTAAAAATCACAAACATATTTGAAATAAAACTATGCAAATATGTGGCTCATGTTTACTTACATCCAAACCATTTCTCATACGTACATTTTTAGAATAAGTACCTTAGTATTCTGCTGAAAACATTTTGCATAGTGTTAGGATCCTATTGCTGCTTAACATCTGCCTTTAACAATAGATTTTCCATGTATTAGATAATTGGATGTTTTCGTTGCTTTATTTAGCTTCAACTTTATGAAATCATTTAATGCGTCATTGTTGCTTGGTCCTCTGCTGGTTAGATTCCATCCACTCCATAGTGAAGTTCTTCAAGTATAAGTTTAGATACAAAGTTCGACTGTGGGATGCAAACGCTGCTGAGTGTTTAGGTAACCTTAAAATTCGAGCATCAGAGCAACAATGGCTGCAATTACAGACCCCTTTATATGTGGCAAGTCTACATGTAAACTATTTCTTTTTCTCTTATAATAGTTTCATGTCACAAGTTTTAAAGAATGGTTTAAAAAATTCCCTATGCTTTTTCTTATATTTTCTCATTTCACCCTTTAATGGTACTTGCTTTTTAGAGAGAGAGAGAGTGAGAGAAATAAATTGGTCCAAGGATCGAAATCTGCAATTTTTAGTTGAGTTTGACGATGATATGAGCTTCTTTAATGAAATTCTGAAGCCATTACTTTTATTGTTTACTTATGTTAATTTCACAATATTTTAATTATTTCTCTTCTTTAACTTCGTTTATTTCTCTTCTTTTTCTTGGTTTATCCTTTCTTCTTCTCTCTCAACTTTACAAAGGTTCTCTGCGAATTTTTTTTTTTTATAGATTTGTTTTTCCACCAAATAATTTTGATTTTTGATTCAGTTGAACTTTAGGAGGAGTATAGGGCTTCTTATGCTGAAGACGATGCTTTTCATTTCCTAGACAACAATGATATTCATGAGTATTTACAATAAATTATTTTTATTGAACTCTGGATTTTTACAAATTAATTTTTGTTTCTGGATTGGAAGAATCAAGTGAATTGAATGATTTGGACTTGTTTTTAAGGCTAAGAGAAAAGGAAGATTTTTCAAAAATGAAACTTAAACCTCATCATGTCAATCATTCGTTGTGGGCTTGTGCTGATGGTCAAATTTTTCTCAAAACTTTTTCCCGTGTACAAACAAGCCTATAACTTCCTCATTGGCATTGTTGAACCTATTTCCAGGTATCATTTTAATCAATATACTATGATTATATGTGTCACGTGTTTGACCCATTGCTTAGATACTACGATACAAAAATTGAGAGTTGATGGCTCATAGCAGTATTACTCTACGGCAAAGAGTAAAAATAAAAGGATTAATGGCTCTATAGTGGTTGTACTTTAGACGAGAGGTACAATTGACATTGAGCTACTACACTTGCATAGTTGAACTAGCAGGTTTATTGATTTCGAATGTAATTGGAATTTAATTTTAATTTTTATATTTTCTATTTTACAGGCCCGAGTCAATGCATGAGTACGATTTCGCACCACACTGCATATGTCATAGTGGGAATGTTTGTACCTGCCATGAAGGGACATGGCATTGATGTACAACAACAAAAATGGTTGTCATTGACCTATAAAATGCAAAAAATTTGCTGCTATGCACAAACTCAACTTGGTCATGGCTTCAACATACAAGGTCTTGAAACCACTACAACATTTGACCATAAGGCTGATGAATCTGTAGTTCATACTCTAACATTGACTTTAAGCGAAGTAAGAAACATGATAGATAAGAGGTTGGTAATGTTTCAGGTTCCTGTTAAACATTGGGACAAATGCTTTTTCACTACACATCTAATTATTGTATTATAGTTGTTTTCTTATCCACTTACGTTTCTAATTTCTTATGCTATATTTTATGTATCTTCCTCGAATTCCTCAAATTTGTTCTATATTTTCTGTCTTATTTTCCGAATAGTGGTGTCCTGATGGACTAGGTAAATTGTCCACCCATGCGGTTGTTTATGCATGCCATTACAATGGTAAAGATCATGGAGTTCATGGTAAGAATATATAGCCTCTATTGACATTGATATCCAATTTTGTTCTTGCACATGTTAGTCCAAGTTTTCATATTGTTTAGGCTTTATTGTCCAACTACAGAACTTGGAGGACCACACTCTTTCGAGAATCATCCTTGGTCATACTGAATCAAAATTTGGAAATGGAGCATGCAACACCATGGACAATGGTATGTTAATATTTCAACATTTACATATTCCGAGAGACCAAATCTTGATGATGTATGTCGCCATTCAACTTAAGTATACCTATTTATTTTGCATTTACACTTTATCTTTTTTGAATTAAGGATAGTTTTTCAATTCTATGATGCCAGTATTTTGCGATGATATTGGTTTTTCAAGCATGTTGTTTATTAGATGTTCATTGTTAAAATCTTGAAATTTTGTGGCACAAGCACAAATGCCAAAACCTCGAAATTTGAGAATTTGAAGCATTTATATTTAACACGTTAACATTACTTTAAAAACAACAAAGCCCGTGCATTGCACGAGCAAACAATATGTATGTGTGTGTGTTAACATATATAAAACTAAATTATAAAATAAAGATTTAATTGATTCCAGATTTAAATATTATTTACCATTTTAAAAGTTTGCAAAATCACAGACTTATTAGAGTGAGAAAATCAAATCCATTTTTCAATCTTCTCCCAAATTGACACCGACATTGAGGTAGAACAATTGCACATTCTTCGATCACTGAACATCCACGCAAGACCAATCACACTTATAAGCTATAGAAGTTTTTCTTATTTTTGTTTACAGACAAGTGCAGAGTGAAATTCTAATGGCTTGGCATTTTTGGAGGGATTTTACGAGTAATAGTTGCAATTCTTTGCTCAGAGAACTTGGTTTAGCCCCCTCTCTCATATTTTCTTACATGTTTTGCATTGATTAAAGGAAACCCAAAAAATTAGATTCAGATTATTCACACCTCCGCCCCTCATCTCCACTTTTCGTCGCTCGTCACCCACCGTTGACCAATAAAAGGTGCGTGAAGTCACATATAACATGTGTGGACTAGTCATATTTAATTAATTGAATCTCTCTCTCTCTCTCTCTCTCTCTCTCTCTCTCTCAACAGAGATGTATCAGTTATTGTTTATTCTCTTGGTCAAAGACGAACAAAAAAAATGGAGAAAATTCTTTCACAATATTATGAAAATGTCCAGAGGGTGGGTTTTATCCGAAATCTAGGTTATTTAAATGATATCGGTTGTGCAAGCATATTTTTGTTTGCAAAAGGGAAGTTGGATTATCATTTTCTTTCGGAGTGTGAATATGATGAGTTTTGAAGTTGGTGGATGATGCAGTCAGCTATTAGGCACTTCAATTTGTATCAATTGGGTTGTTTGATTGTTCTTGAGATTCATATTCAATTAAATCATGGTTTCTTGAATTATGTAAACATAATTATCTTAAATAGCACATAACTAAACATGTAAATGATGCATCACATATTTTGACTGTCACCTATATCTATGTGATTGTGATCGTGACGAATGAACTTGTGAGATTGTGACCTAGTTTGTTGTGTCTGATTTGTGAAGAGCTATAGGGAGAACATGGTTCTTACCGTGATCGAACCATTCGTCAAATTTATCCTGCACAAGATGAATGTTTTAGGTATCTGGAAGAGCACGTCCGATATTGGGATGATAATTTAATGGAGTTGAAGGTATTCATTGTTGATGGCATTCCACATCAACAAAATGGGTAAGTTTGTGACCAAAAATTTCAACTACAAACATGGGATTTAATTTACAGTTCATTCCTAATATAAAGCTTTGTGACTTTCGTCAGCCTTGATTGTGGAATCTTCATGATTAAATATGCGGAATACTTACTTTCTGATGGTATTTCAAGTATGCCGATGACATTTGATGCTAATAGAGCTAGGTTGGATATAGCTTCACTGCTGTCTAAACATCGGCAAATCAGGCAGGTCACAAAGTAGGGTAAGAAGAAAGGAGATAACATCATATAGATAAATTGTTTCCAAATAGGTTACTGTATTTTCAATTCAACATCAGTTTTCTTGTTTAATTTTTTTTTATAATGTCTACGATTGGATCTATGTTCAATATGAGTAATACAACCGTTTTAGTTTGTTAATGTTGATGATGAAATTTTATTCATTTTGAAGGTATTTGCTTTTCAGCAGTGTTATTTGTCATTGGTACATGTGTGATTTTAATTGTTATTTGCCATAGATCACGTGCCACATGACGTCACAAGTCTCTGGTCACATGTCACATTTTACATTATGATTTAAGGTCACATGTCAATGTGCACTGATCACAATTAACTGATTTATGTTCACACTTTGCATTCTAATTTATGTCACAAGTATAATGAGCACAGGTCATATACAATAGTCATAGATCACTGATTTATGTCAACATTTTACATTCTAATTTATGTCACAAGTCAATGTGCATTGCTCATATGCCAATGCTCACAAGTCACATCACATTTTAAGGTCACATATTAATGTACACAAGTCAGTATGCACTGGTCACAGTTCATTGATTTATGTTTAGATTTTATATTTTAATTTATGTCACTGATCACAATTCAAAGTGCATTGGTCCAAGCCATAGGTCCATATGCAATGGTCACAGGTCAATGATTTATGTTCACATTTTACATTCAAAATTATGTCACAGGTTAATGTGCATTGCTTACATGTCATTGTTTACTGGTCACATGTCTCAGGTTACAAGTTTTATTGTTAGTTATAGAATAGAGTTAGAGCTCTCATTAAGCATTGATATAAGGCCGCAATTTGCAGGTATAAACTATACAAAACATAGTAAACATTCTACTTTAATAACAAGCGACAAGTCACATTTATAGATCTTATATTCCATGGAAAACAGGTCACAATCAGCAATGTGGTTGTAAGATTGTTAAATACTTTGGTCAAATAGCATGGTTTTTAAATTGAGACCTTTTATGTATTTGTACTCAAGTCACAATTTGAAATGTGGACATCTTAATCTTTGTTGCAAATAGTGTNATTCACCAAAAAGATGCCACGTAGAAGTCAATTTTTAGAGGTCACGAACTAGATATATAAGTAGTGAATAAATTTAGGTCACGGACTAAATATATAAGTAGCGAATAAATTGAAGTAACATATTTAATATATTCTACACAACGAGTACACGAAATAAGTGCTAGTATGTCTATTGGTTACGAAAAGTAATGAACAGACTGAAGTCACGAATTGATTATATTTTCCCCTCCAAATGAGTACAAATAAGTCTATTGGTCACAAAAAAGTAATAAATAAACCAATTTTGCAGACTGAATGCACACGTTAGATTGTTGTTGGTATATACATTCGCAAAGTAAATAAATATGTTGGGTACTAATCACACATTATAAATTGGAAACATTATAAATCCGCTATCCAATTTATAATGTAAAAATTATCATAGACACAACATCTATATTTTCATCAAAATTCATTTTTAGCAGAATTAGATAAAACTATGAATTGAAAATTCAAATTAAGCAAAATGCATGTCACAATCAAATACTCTCAATTGGTAATCCACTCTCAATTTTTAGTATAATGGTAGTAACATTTGCAAGTTATTGTTTTTTTCATAAGAGACATTCCTCTACGAATTACTACGAATGAAATAAGATTCAACTAAAAATTATTCCTATTAGGTGAGTATGAATACCAGAATCCACTATATTCGTTGGAGTGAGCTGAAATCGATGCTTTGTAAATTTCAAGATCATGCCCAAAAAAATAGGATCTTCAATCTCGAAAAGCCCTATTTTTTCCCTATTCCCGACTGAAATATTATTTATAAATGACGAACAAATTTCTTTCGAACTCTAGGAATTGTGAGTATGTAAGTTACTATTCAATACTCTGCCCAATCAAAAAAAATGATGAAGATATTGTGAATCTGTGATTACTGTTGGAGACGACTTATAAAAAAGGCTTATGTAAGGGTTGATTTTTTGATATATTTGTTTGATCAGTTTTAACTCGCAAGAGCATGATCAAAACACAATTTATATGAATGAAAATTTGGACAAAGTTTCGGTATAAAGATTACACAAAACAAGGATTAAGAAGGAGTAGAAATAGAGAATAATCCAAGGTGAGACGTTATATCTTTCTTTAAGACAAATTGCCCTGCTACGGTGCTCACGGTGAATGACACTTGTCTCCCAAGATACAATGGATTCACAACTTGTGGTAGTAGCACTTCAAACTACAAGAAACCGATGAACTTTTGACAGAATTTTCCCTCTACAAAGGATATGTATGAAATGCTATGGAATTAGAAAGAAGAGAATTGTAAGAAGAGAATGAATGCTCAATGTAATTGGTGTACCCAAAATCATATCCATAGGATTTTATTTATAGATATAGAAAAGGTGCAAATAAAGTAGTGTGGGCCAAAACATGTATCCTTTCAAAAAAGTTGCAACACTTGGCCAAAACCTGCACCTTTCGAAAAGTTGCAACACTTCATTTCTTTCAACTTTGGTCCGCAATTTCTTAATCATCCGGAATTGGTTTCGAAATTCCAAATATACCACGACGATCTACTCGACGAGTAGAATAAATTGATCTATTTATTTTTGTAATTTGACCATTGGATCAAGTCCTAATATTTGGTCAAAATTGACACGTAGTTACACCTTCTCATTTGTCACTTTTACACACCTTTTCATTTTCCAATTTTTGGTTAATAATTTGAACCAATTCCTACAATCCCCCATATAAATAAAAATTTGGGTATGTATATGCAAATGCGATGATATAATGCAATGTAGAGAGGGTGCGAAAAAATACTGCATCAGGGATGGTGGCTTCTGGCCTTGAACCTCCCTTAGTGAAATACTATCGGACTTACTCGGCTAATTGATGAACCATAGGTCTTGAACCACTCAGCTTTTGGTGTAAGTCAAGACAACAGTACTCACACAAATATCTTCTCTATTCTGTACTTAATTCTCATGACTTGGTTCATTTTGACCCTGAAGCCTTCTTGGTTTCATAAGTGTTTAGAGAATTCAAACCTTAAACAATTCTTATCAAAACGACTCTACTTCACACTTACATCGATGACCTCCTATTAAGAGTATTCTGCCCTACTCCACTTCACTTAATCAAGATATATGAATCATTAAAAGATAATCTTAGCCTCTATTCACTCTGCAGAAAGCACTTTAGTATCATAGGAATGAGTTAGGAATTCTAATTTCCTAAGTGCTTCATGAAATTTTCGCAACGTAGTTGTCTCTTTGAACCAAGATCTTGGGATCTCCAGTCAGTAAGGTAGGGTTACCATTGCAAAAACTCTTACGTAGTAGGCTTTAATTCCATTCCTCTTGATAGGCAACACATTTGATCTATAGGCAAACTTTTCGTAAGTGGATCCACAATATTCTCCTTTGGTTTTACATAATTTATAGAGATAACGCCATTTGAGATCAGTTGCTCAATGATGTTGTGTCTACGATGAATATGTATAGACTTACCATTATACATGCTGCTTCGAGCCCTTCCAATTGCTGATTGACTATCACAATGTATACTTATCGCAGGTACTGACTTGGGCAAACATGGAATATCTTCTAAGAAATTTCGAAGCCATTATGCTTCTTCTCTAGTTTTGTCCAAAGCAATAAACTCATATTCCATCGTTGATCGATCTATGCACGTTTGCTTTGTTGATTTTCATGATACAGCAGTTCCACCAATAGTGAATACATAACCACTAGTGGATTTGGAATCCTTCATATTGGATATTCAATTCGCATCACAATATCCTTCTAGTACCGCTGGATATCTTGTGAAGTGTAATCCATAGGTTAAGGTATACTGCAAGTACCTTAGAACCCTCGTCAAAGCCTTCTAACGATCACGGTTTGGATTGTTTGTAAATCTACTAAATTTATTCATCGCAGAAGCAATACCCGATCGAGTGCAGTTCGTAATATACATAAGACTACCAATTATTTGTGAATACCTTAGTTGTGATATGCTTTCTCCCCTATTCTTGGCTAAGTGCATACTCGGATCAAGAGGAGTTCTCGCAGGACTTTCCTCAAACACGTCAAACTTCTTAAATACTTTTTCTATGTGGTGAGATTGTGAAAGTACAATTTCATCCTGCGTTCTAGAGATTTTAATCCCTAGAATTACATGTGTCACACTCATATCTTTCATATCAAAATGCTTTGTTAGCATCTTTTTGGTGTTAGGCAACATTTTGTGGCTATTGCCCCTTATTAACATGTCGTCCACATATAGACATACAATTACATAGGCATACGGTGTTTGTTTAATAAATACACATTTGTCACATTCGTTGATCTTGAATCCATTTGACAACGTTGTTTTGTCAAACTTTTGGTGCCATTGTTTAGGAGCCTGTTTTAATCCATACAAGAATTTAACAAGGTTACACACTTTGTATTTTTAGTTAGGAGAAACGAACCCTTCAGGTTGCTTCATGTAAATCTCCTCTTCTAACTCATCGTTTAGGAATGCTGTTTTTACATCAATTTAATGAATCTCAAGATTGTGTATTATCGCAATCGCAATTAACAATCTTATCGACGTGATTCTAGTCACAGGTGAGTAGGTATCAAGGAAATCAAGTCCTTTTTTTTTTGCCTATATCATTTAACAACCAATCTAACCTTATATTTATCTATGGATCCGTCAGTTTTCAATTTCTTTTTGAATATCCATTTGCATTCTAAAGGCTTGTTACTAGGAGGTAAATCAACCAACTTCCATGTATGGTTTTGTATTATAGAATCTATCTCATTATTGATAGCTTCTTTCCAATGCGGTGCTTTCGGTGTAGACATTGCTCAATCGAAAGTCTTTGGATCATCCTTTACCATATAGGTTAGAAAATCTGAGTCAAACGTTTTGGAAGTTCTAGCCCTTTTACTACGCCTTGGTTCTTCCTCATTTGAAATTCCATTGGTGTTTAATATGTTCTCTTGTTAAAACTCGTATTTTTCTTATCTTTGTAAGGAAAAATATTTTCAAAGAATGTCGCATTCCTTGATTCAATTATGGTCCCTTCGTGTACGTCTTGCATTTCGAATTTGTGTACAAGAAATCGATATGCACTACTATTATTGGCGTATCTAATAAATATGCAATATATCGTTTTAAGACCGATTTTCACTTGTTTAAGCTTAGGTACCTCAACCTTAGCCAAACACCCCCACACTTTTAAGTATTGGTAAGATGGAGGATGGCATTTCCATAGTTCATATGGTGTTTCTTCCATTTTCTTAAGAAGTATTTTGTTAAGAAGACTATTTACCGTTAAAATAGCCTCCCCCCACATGTTCTGTGGTAAATTCGAACTTATTAACATAACATTCATCATTTCTTTAAGTGTTCGATTTTTGCATTATGCAACACCATTTGATTGAGGAGAGTAAGGTGCCGTTGTTTGATGAACAATTCCATGTTCAGAACAAAAGTCTTCAAACGTTGCCCCATATTCACCTCCTCTATCACTACGAATATTTTTTATTCGTTTTTCAAGTTGTGTTTCAATTTCAGCCTTATAGGTTTTAAATGCATCTAAGGCTTCGTCTTTACTTCTCAAAAGAAAGACATAACAAAACTTTGTACAATCATTAATAAATGTCACAAAATATTTCTTACCACCTTGAGTTTGTACAAAATTTAGATTGCATATATCGCTATGGATTAATTCAAGAGGGGTTGTGTTCTTTTGTATTGAATGGAACGGTGTTTTAGCCAATTTTGCTTCAACACATATTTCACATTTATGATTAGGATTGATTTTATGAACCGGAATTAAACTTTGATTCATTAGTTTGCGCAACGATTTGTAATTCACATGTCTTGATCGACTATGCCACAAACATGAAGGCTCAAGCAAGTAAACAGAATTTATAGTTTTATTCATAACGACTTGTTTCGGTGCAATTGTAAGAATTTTCAACTTGAACATTCTATCACACATGTATCATTTCCCTACATACATCTCATTCTTAGACAACACAAATTTATCGGATACAAATATAAGTTTAAAACCATTTTTCCTAAATAGAGATCCAGACACTAAATTCTTTCTTATATCCGGAACATGTAGGACATTGTTGAGGACGAGTTCTTCTCGGATGTCATCTTCAAAGTGACTTTGCATTGTCCTTCAACTTTGGAACTTGCAGAATTTCCTATGTATAGTTGTTCCACATTCAATTCTTGATAGTTGGAGAACATCTCCTTGTTCGCACACACGTGGCGGGTAGCGCCGGTGTCAATCCACCAATCTCTAGTATTTTCAATCATGTTACATTCGGACACTTCTGCAGATAAACTCATTTCTTGCAGTCCATCGAATAGAGTGTTATTTGCAATCATGTGGGCTTGTGCATTCTTCTTTGGTTTTTGACATTCACTTAAACAATGTCCAGCCTTGTCACAGTTGTAACAATTCTCTTTGAACTTCTTAGCTTTCTTGGAATTGTCTCTTCGTGATGCATAATTAGGAGCCTTTCGTTTATTGTTTGTTACCTTTGGTTCCATTTCAAAAAAAATTGCACCATCTTGATCAACCGTCCTTTGTTTGATTTTTCGATTGTCTTCTTCAATCTTCAAGCGCACAATCAATTTTTCCAAGTTTATTTCCTTACATTTGTACTTGAGGTAATTTTTGAAATCTCTTCACATAGGAGGGAGTTTCTCAATAATGGCAGCCACTTGGAATGATTCACTCAATTCTATTTTCTTGGCATGGATGTCGTGCAACAAGACTTGAATCTTTTGCACTTGGCTAATTACAATTTTGGAATACACCATCTTGTAGTCCAAAGAATCCTATAGTCCTTTGACTGATTCCTTTGAACTATACACCCCATATAGTGTATTATCCAATGCGTTTAGGATATAGTTCTTGCATAGGAAGTCCGAGTGTTTCCATACATCCAAAGCAATAATCGATTCACAATTATTTTCCCCTTCTTGTGTAGCCGGTGCAGTTTCCTTTAGAAATTTAGCCAAATTAAGAGTGGCGAGATAAAATAACATCTTTTGTTGCCACCTCTTGAAGTCGACTCCTACAAATTTTTCAGTCTTTTTCCCATGTGGGATAGTAGTATTATGCAACGTTATGGCCATGAGTGGTACCACATTATTGGAACCATTTTGACTTGATGAGTCCTGATGGTAGTCATTTCTGTTGCACAAACAGAAGTTCAACAAAATGATGATAATATCGGTGGAGGAATAGTACACAAAACACTATTCAAACAAAGTAATGTTTGTCCACAACCAACCACGAAGACATAAAATTTGTCTTAAGATTGTTGGAGACAACTTAGAAAAAGGGCTTATGTAATGGTTGATTTTTGATATATTTGTTTGATCAATTTTAACCCGCAAGAGCGTGATCAAAACGCAATTATATGAATGAAAATTTGGATAGAGTTTCGATATAAAGATTACACAAAATAAGGATTAAGAAAGAGTAGAAATAGAGAATAATCCAAGGCGAGACGTTATCTTTTTCCTTAAGACAAATTGCCCCGCTACGGTGCTCACGGTGAATGACACTTGTCTCCCAAGATACAATGGATTCACAACTTGTGGTAGTAACACTTCAAACTACAAGAAACCAACGAACTTTTGACAGAATTTCCCCCTACAAAGGGAATGTATGAAATGCTATGGAATTAGAAAGGAGAAAATTGCAAGAGGAGAATGAATGCTCAATGCAATTGGTGTACCCAAAACCATGTCCATAGGGTTCTATTTATAGATGTAGAAAGTGTGCAAATGAAGTAGTGTAGGCCAAAACATGCATTCTTTCAAAAAAGTTGTAAAACTTGGCCAAAACTTGCACCTTTTGAAAAGTTGCAACACTTCATTCCTTTTAACTTTGATCCGCAATTTCTTATTTATCTGGAATTGGTTTCGAGGTTCCAAGCATACCACGACGATCTACTTGACGAGTAGAATAAATTGATCTATTTACTTTTGTAATTTGACCATCGAATCAAGTCCGAATATTTGGTCGAAATTGACACGTAGTCACACCTTTTCATTTTTTACTTTTACACACATTTTCATTTTCCAATTTTTGATTAATAATTTGAACCAATTCCTACAATTACAAAAATGTATACTTGATTCTACATAGATGAAGTAGTTGAATATACTTGATTCTACATAGATGAAGTAGTTGAATTCGTGAGACTCGAATTTTCTTCGAAAAAGATGAAGTTATTTCAGTTTGATAGGAGGTGAGAGAATGCTGGTGGGAAATAATTGATTAGCTTTATTTTTGGAAGTGATAAGGTGAGAGAGAATATTTATTATTATTCTATGGCTAACCCTTAATTTAAGTCACAATATTTTCTAATATAAATTCATACATAATTTTTAGGAAAGATAATTATGAATTCATACATAATTTTTAGGAAAGATAATTATGAATTATGGTAGTTATGAATTTTTCCCGAGGCAAAAACCCTCTCGACGCAACGTTGTGGCGTTGCGCTGATTTCTACAGAGGACCAGTTAAAAGCCCATCTTACTATATGTCTTCAAACTACAAATCTTCGAACTACAACAGAGTCGGAAAGGCAAAAACCTTCTCGACGCGACGTTGTGGCCTTGCACTGATTTCTACAGAGGACAATTCATCATCACCAAATTTCCAAGGTAATAGATTGTTTCTTTTTTCTGAAAACGACAATATATTGGGCTTGTAGCTCCTTATAATTTTATTTTTATCCTCTTTTCTATTGCTATTTCCAAATTTGTTGTTTCTTGATGTTAATCTTCCTTACAACCTCTTTTGACGTTTTATGGGGGTTTATTGGTATTCTCCTTGCCTTTAGAAGCGTAACTGGTGAAATACCCACGGCCAAACCACTGCTCATGATATCATATGAATGTATAGACCCAAAATAAAGTCTCTTTTGGTCTGTGAGTGCAATGACGTTGAATTATTGAGTATGCATATACATATATGTATATATAAATACATATATTTATATTATGCATATACATATATGTATATATACATACATATATTTATATTATACATTGCTTCTTCGGCCTGAACCGGCAATCCCTTAGATACAAGTGAGCTATT
>NW_019267704.1:230875-261909 GCF_002742605.1 Olea europaea var. sylvestris
TGGACGTCGTGGTAAAGATGAGAAGGGTATTTGTATTATAATGATTGACGAAAAGGTAAATTTATTGCTGGCACCATGTATCTCAGTTTAAGATTTGGGAAAAATAAAATTTTAGAGTAAATTCTCCTTGAAAAATGTATCTAATAGAGAGTTACTTTCCATATCTTGTTATCATTTGGCAGTAGCCATTATAATTTGGAAATTGTCTTCTGGTTGATGAAGCTTTAGAACAAATTGAAATTCCTATTTGAACTTCTATACATTCAGTCGTATCAAGACTAAATTGCTAAATAACTGCTATTCCTTAACTTCCATGGTTAAAATATGACTGAAAAAAGCAAGACAGATAGGAATGTCAACAAATGGCAAAACTCAATACTGTATAAATAAGTGTTGCTACTGAACTAACCCTCTGGATAGGAATAGGTGTGTCTAAGTAGGAGGCGACACTTGAGCTCTTGCGAGATCAAGAATTATGCTAATATGTCAGTCGGTTCAAACCTACATCTAATCATATGTGACCCTTAGGACATGAAATTTGCTATTCCAAGTATATTAAAAGACATGATTTAACTAAACTTTTCATTAAAAACTGTACATTACTTTTTGAAATCAGATGGAAATGAATGTCCTTAAGGACATGGTTCTGGGTAAACCAGCTCCATTGGTCAGTACTTTCAGGCTAAGCTACTACTCTATCCTGAATTTAATGACTCGTGCTGAGGGACAATTTACTGCTGAGCATGTCATCAGAAATTCCTTTCACCAGTTTCAGTATGAGAAGGTTTTCCCTGAAAAATTCCCTTATTTATTTTCATATATTTTTGGATCTTGGTTGATAACGTCTAAAGTTCTTCTTTAGGCATTGCCTGACATTGGGAAAAAGGTCTCCAAGCTGGAAGAGGAGGCTGCAGTGCTTGATGCTTCTGGAGAGGTCTAGTTATTCTGATTATTTATGCTTGCAATGCATTTTTTAAATCATATTCTAATATTTTCTTGTTAAATTTTAAGGCTGAGGTTACTGAATATCATAAGCTACATCTTGAGATAGCCCAAGTTGAAAAGAAAATGGTGGCAGAAATTATGCGGCCTGAAAGAGTTCTCTATTTCCTTCAATCTGGTAGGCTGGTAAGTGAGAAGATAGGTGTTTGTATATTTTATATATGCTTCGATCTAGAATAATGTGAATAACATCTATGTCTTCCTATTGTAACTTCTGTTCATTTGATCAGCTTGCATGTCACTCTTTCCTTATTTGCGATTCCCCTGCTACATCTTTTATATTTTTGCTCTGTATTGTTTTCTGTTATATGCTGCAGTTCATTTTGCTTTACATATTTGGTGTTTTGCTCTATTAATTTAAAGCTTTACTCAAAGGGGATTTGAAAGTGTTTTTCTGAGTTCATTGTGATTCTTTCCCTCCATGGCTGCTCCTTTTTACTTCTATGTGATGTTGGAGTGAAGTTACGAGAAGAGAGGCTTTGGGCAGTCACTTTGAGACAAAACTGGTTTTTTACTGATTTTTTGAATGTAATGATGCTTAAATCCCTTTACTCCCCCTCCTGTGGGTTGTTTTTGGTTTCACTTTTCTGTGTTGTTTCTGGTTTCACTTATGCATTCTCTGTGTCTGAGCTACTTTTGTCGAACTGCAGGTTAAAATAAGGGGAAGTGGCAAAGATTGGGGTTGGGGAGTTGTAGTCCATGTGGTGAATAAAACTCCAGCTGCATTGGGTTCTATGCCTGCGGCGCTTGCTTCTTCCTGTGGTAGTAGTTATATTGTGGACACTTTGCTTCACTGCTCTTTTGGCTCAAGTGATAATGGTTCTCGACCCAAACCATGTCCTCCCTGTCCTGGAGAAAAGGGGGAAATGCATGTGGTATGTTGATAGAATCTTGACCGAAAAATTCTCTGACAAAGCTTATTGTGCATTGCAATTTAGTCCGACTGGAGCATGAATTATGAAAATAAATGCCCTTTAGAAAATAACATTGATTTCTTTTTCTCAGGTTCCTGTTCAGTTGCCTCTTATTTCTGCAGTCAGCAAGCTCAGGATTGCTGTTCCTTCTGATTTACGGCCAACAGAAGCTAGACAGAGTGTTCTGCTTGCTGTACAGGAGCTTGAAAAACGTTTTCCGCAGGGCATTCCAAAGCTTAATCCTATGAAGGTATGCAATCTTACATTCATATTTAGACTATCCTAATTGACATTATTTTCTTATATGGATTTGCTGAAGATCATTTCTCATTGTTATCTCCAGCTAATCCTGATCTCATAAAGCAGCCTTATGTTTAATCCCTAATTTGTATGAAGTTATGAACCATGTTACTATCACGGTCCAACAGTTTACTTGTACCTCGGTTCTTTGTTGAAATTATTAAAGCCGTCGATATATTATATTTAGCAACGGAACTCTTTTCATTTTTTGTTGAAGTGTCAGTCACAGTATCCAAGTAAGCAACAAAATTGATGCAACTACTTATTTTTGTTTTTGTTTATTCATTATTATCCTAAAATCAAAATAATTCCTACACTCATAGGTAAGACTAATATGAATTGAAAACAAATATAGAAGTCCATCCTACCAACACACAAGAATGGAACAATAACAGAGGCAGGAAAATAATAGTTTTCAGTCATGATTATTTGTTTTTATTGGCCAGAGGCAGCGTCAGCACAATTATCATTGCTGCTCGTCTCAGTCCATGTCACAGTTGAATTTCTTGAATCTTTCCTCTTCTGGCAGAGACCAACTATAATTAAAAAACTTTGTCTGTGACATGCTTTTACATTTGCCCATTTAGTTACCTTGTCTTCATGATATCCAGAACCAGAGGGCAGAATGTTTTTCCATAGATCCACATGCGGTGTTTCATAATTTTCATTATTAATGAAAAGCTTATATTAACCTGTGTTGACATCTTTTCCGAGGAACGGCGATATATATATTTCTAACATTTGTGCCTTTTGTCAGGACATGGGAATTGAAGAACCTGGAGTTGTTGAGCTCGTTAACCAGATTGAGGAACTTGAACAGAAATTATTTTCTCACCCATTGCATAAGGTCTGAAAAAGTTTATTTTTTCCCTTTCCCGCCAAAACGTTTGTTTCGGCTAGTTGCTTCTACCTTCCCTATGTAGAAACATCTGCGAGTTGGTTCTTTATAGAGGCATTGGCTTATTTTTGTGAGAAAATACCCTTCATGTTTAAAAAATGTAATGACATGCCCTGTTTTAAGTAATATATTCATTCCCGACTACCTTTTGATTCATATCTCAAAGTAAACAATAGGAAAATAAATTGTTGCATTGCCCCTGTTTGGTTTTGTTATAAATCCGAGTTTTATGGATTTAGTTTTTAGTACCATTTGTTACCAAAGTCTTCAACAAATATTAAGTTGAGATTTCCCCTAGCATACATACTTAGAATTGTGTATGCACAAAAAGGGTATTCTTATTTAAAAGAAACAAATTAAATTGCGATAGTAGAAAATTCCGTCTTTAGTTCACAAGGACATTTAGGTGTATCAACCTCATTTGAGATTAGCTATGACTGACAAAGTGGTGAGGGGTGAATATGATACTCAAAACTAGAAATTGGGGAGCTAGTATATTTATTAAATGTGTGAGAATATATATGGTATTGTATTTAGTTTTATTTTATTCACGTTTATGCTATGCAGTCTCAAGATGAACATCAGATTAGAAGTTTCCGCAGAAAATCAGAATTGAATCATGAAATTCAACAGCTAAAGTCCAAAATGCGTGATTCACAGGTATTTGTTGTTTGTTGGATGCTCCTCTAGATGCATGTACATGTACATATGCATGTTCATATATCTGCTGATTAGCTGCTGTCTATGTGTATGCCTTCTTTGGTCCTGTCTCAATTGCTACCTCATGTCTGTATTCAGCTTCAAAAATTTCGCATTGAACTTAGAAACCGCTCACGGGTTCTGAAAAAGCTGGGGCACATTGATGCTGATGGTGTTGTTCAGTTGAAAGGACGAGCAGCCTGTTTCATAGATACAGGAGATGAGCTCCTTGTTACTGAATTGATGTTCAATGGTGAAGGCTCTATCATTGATCTTTCAAACTTATGTCTGCTGTCATTTCTTTTCCACACTTAGATATGTGTTGAGCAGCGTTTAATTTTTCCCAGCTGGAAATTGCATGTTATGGACCAGTCCCATATGGAATGTTAGTTTATCATAGCATCACATTTTTTTTTTTTTCAGGTACCTTCAATGATCTTGATCATCATCAAGTCGCTGCTCTGGCAAGTTGCTTCATTCCAGGAGACAAATCAGGGAAAATAGATGTAACAGCAGTACTTGTTAAACCACTGCAACAGCTTCAAGACAGCGCTAGAAGAATAGCAGAGGTGTGTTCAGCTTTTTACACATGCTCATATGTGCGTTAGATCTAATTTTATTATCTACAGTGGCGATCTGCAAACCGAAAAAAGAGACATATTGCAGAGCATGGTAAATGACAACTTGAAATTTTGCCTCAGATACAACGTGAATGTGGACTCGAAGTACACGTGGAGGAATATGTTGAGGCAGCAGTCAGACCATGCTTGATGAATGTGATCCACCTGTGGTCAGAGGTTGATTTAGTGACTTGTGTTTTTTCAGTAGATGGCATGTTAAACTACACTCTTATTCTTATTTGATGCCTCTAAATTTATCACTTGGGATATGATTAATATTCTTGGTCAAATGAAACTTTTAAGAAATTTTATTTGCAAAAAAGCAACTTAGATCGATTGCTTGGTTTTGAGTCGGTGCATCTTTTCAAATATGTTGGTCTAGATCATGTCTAAACTCATTGTTTCTCTAAACTCTCTTTTTTCAGGGAAAATCTTTTAAAGTTGTTATAGAAGAGACAGACATCCTCGAAGGTAGCATTATACGACTAGTTAGAAGGCTGGATGAATTTTTAAACCAGGTAATCCAATCGATTGTCATAAATCCTATGAATTTTTCATTTGAGCAAGAGTACATAAATAGGTGAACATGACATGCAAAATGGGGCCTTTTCCAATTGGTTGGTTTAACAATTTGAAGAAAAGTAAAATATAATTGTCGAAATAGTTTGGTTTAACGATTTGAAGAAAAATAAAATATAATCATCGAGCCTTTCTAGCAAATGTTAGGATAGGATGCATGAATTGTTGGATGCCTTTACTTCTGGACCATTTTTGGTCCCTTTCCATGAAGGTATCTCTTCTTCAGGCCAACGGATGGCTGGACAATTCTGAAATGCTGTTAATGTTATATAATACAGCTAGTATGACCTTATACTGTACGTCAATTACCAAACCAGCACTTGAAGTTCGTTTCAAGACACGGATTATATGCCGATCTTTAGTTTACTATCTTATTTTTTCGGGTTTTCCAGTTGAAAGCTGCTGCTCATGCGGTCGGGGAAGCTGATTTAGAGAACAAATTTGCAGCAGCTAGTGGAAGCCTTCGTCGAGGGATAATGTTTGCAAATTCACTCTATCTCTGAAATTGTAGACTCCTAGTCAGCTTCATAAATATTTATAATATTTGCCAATTCACAGTGTCTCTGAATTGTAGATAGTAAATTAGCTTCTTAAATATTTTTGATTAGTCTATAGTGTTTCTAAGCCTAGTTTTCAAAGAACTGTGTTAGCGCCATCATGTCTTTCTTTTCCTTTTCTTTCTATTTTAATTTAACATTGTGTACAAACGCAACAGTAGAGTAATGAGGAAGATAATTCTTTTAAACTTGTATGAGTTATTTTCCTATTTGTAAATTAGGGTTGATCTGTCGAAAGATTTTTGGTCGCACGTGGACGGTCAAATGCGCATGCTTTTCATTGAAATGGAGATAAATGTTGAGCGAGTTGACAATTTTGTCCTTCAGCTGCAAGTCATGTGAACTCATCAGCAATTTGAACATATTTATTATTGATTTCGGTCATTTGAGAATTCAAATCAATCAATTTCAATAAGGGATAAAACTATTTGTACACAAGCATTTGTACAATTTTTTACATACTCGACATTTGGCCGCCCCCTATTGACAGCCGCCCCAAGTGTCGAGTGTGTAAACCATTGTGTAAATGGCTGTGTGAATGTAGCATGGTCCTTTAATAAGTTAAGGGTTTAAAATCTCACTTTTGAAAATTAGGGATTCATAACCACACCAGGTAAAAGGTAGAAGAGCCCAACCCTAAGAAAGGTGTTCCTTCAACCTCGAAAGTTATCTGATTTCCTAAACATTCGATCTGCCAAAAGCAACCAAATTATTTGTTGCTAAATCGGGCGAAAACTTGAGCTACGTACCTCTCTTTTCAAGGATTTCATAATTGGACGGTAAACTCATTTCGAGTATCAAATAACAATATGAAAATGTTGGTCAGAAGCAAATAACTTGCCATACTCCTTGAACTCATCTATAACCTTGCAATAACTACATTATGCGCTCTAAGTTCCGAGATAATTTGCTCAAATTTAATTTTTAAACAAGGTTAGGTTAGGTTGGTTGGGTGTGAAAATGTGAAAATTTGAAATGAAATCAACCCTCTGTGTAATTTAATACGCTTTTGAGAAAAGATTTAACATTTTGACAAATATATCTGCCACTGTAATATAAGGTACACGTATAGGGGATAATGGTGAGTCAAATAATTTATAGTTTTAATTTCTCTTATAAGCCTGGCAATGATCATTAATTTTTGTCAAACCCTGGGACTTAGGACTCTCCATTTTTGTATGATTTTGAAAGGAAACGAGGTACAGAAATTTTGCAGATTAAAGCGTGTAATGTCCAGACAAATAATAAAACACAAAGACTATTTAAGTGCCTTTTTTTTTGAAATAATATCAGAAACACTCTTACTTTTCTGATGATACCATAGTTATTTCTTCAAGTTTCAAAAATATTTTTAATCTTTCCAATTTTTAGATTTGAGTATAACATACACCATAACCGCTTTTTTGAGTTATATATTTCATCCTACATTGAGTCGAGAAGAAAAATGTTTCAATTTTTTTACAATTAATTATAATTTAGGTTGTTCAAAGTAAACTATATAAATTGACATATTATATATAAAGCACATACAATATAAATAAATTTTAATAATAGAAATTTACAGGTCAAGAGTGCTGGTTAACTACAGGTAATTGTGTAGAGTCCGTATGTTTTCCTCTGCCCCGGTGACCTCGCTCTCCTGTACTTGAGTATTTGGGCTTCCAGTTGATAAATACCTCATATTCCCTACTCTATTGGTCAAGTAACTTAGCCATCCTTACGACCTCATTGTTGAAAAAAGATAATTTAAAAAATGGATTAAATGACTAACTTTGACACAACATTTGAGTGGAACCCAATTGGTTATTTTGGAATTTCAAGATTGATTTGTGTTCTCCTCCTTGAGAACATCGAAATCATGCATTTACTTGCCAAAAATGATGTTCGGGTTAACAAGGAATTGGAGCTCAAAATGTGACAATTAAAAGGAGTTTATGTTGTTGAAGGGAAACTATTTAAGGTTGTCCCATATAGAAAAATTATGAAAAATAAATACCACTTTAATTAGGATTGCACTTTAGAATGGTGTGATAATGTATAGCATAGAAGCTCTCTTTACGTGCAAGCATAGGAAGGCAAATCGAACTAAAATAAGCTTTGGACGTGGAAATTGAACCCTTAGAAGAGCCTACATTTTGATAAATTTTTTCCTCCAACTGACCATTGGAATTCCGAAACTTCCGAAATTCCAATATTCATTGTCATTATATACGAGTTAATAGTATTCATGGTGTTGAGCCTATAAATAAAACCCGATTTCTAAGAATTCTAAACAAGAAGTAAAAAAGAGAAAAACAAACACTGTATACAGTTTTCTGAATAATTTATAGAACATTGTTTTTGCATAAATTTTCATATAGAATATAGTTTTGTGTCTATCTAAAAGTTGGTTGGTGATATTGTTCAACACAAATTATGTTCGCTCGAGTAGTGTTTGAGTTACTCAAATTCTACTATTTATCCATTGTATCCTGAGAGACAAACGTCCAATTTAATATTCAAGTACCTACGGTGAGGGGACGATTCTGTTTTAAGAAAAAAGTGTTCACACAGGCCTCGGTTAAAAAAATTTCTTGCTTTTAGCTAATTAGTTTACTTGTTCTGTTTTATTAAAAATTAATTTGCATTATTTGGCCAATTAGATTAATTTGCTCAGTTTATTGCAATTTAATCTGCTATATTTTGGGTAGTATCCAAGTTCAATGCATATACGGTATATGCAAATACGTTAAACTGTTATATATACGATAAGCGGTTGCAAATACGGTAAGCTGTTGCAAATACTGTAAGCTGTATATACAGTAAGCTACAAATACAATAAGTTGCATATATGGTAAGCTGTATATACGATAAGTTGCATAAATAATAAGCTGCGTATACGATATTCGTAAATTCGGTATCTAAATTACATATACGGTATATGTTAATCTGGTATTCATTTTCAACTATTTAATCCAACAAACTTGAAATAGATTGAAAAAAAAAAATTTGGTTTCTTATACTATTAATTTTAGAAACTAAATTTTCGTTTGTTTTTTAGAAATGACAATCGAAGCGACCAACATGGATGTGTTCCAAACTATTGCTATTGGAAATTAGCTTGTGGGCTCTACTGTGGCTCAAGGGCCAAGTTCAGTTGTGACTCAGATTGTGGCTAAATTGTCAAGTTATGCTACGAGCCAAACCGTGGCTCCAACAACTGGTCATACTATTATTGTTCTGGTTAATCATAGAGAAAAATCGGAGAAATTCAATAGCTTGAATTCAAGAAGTGGCAACAAAAAATGCTATTTTACTTGACTACCTTGAATCTTGCGAGATTTTGACAAAAACTGCTCCAAAACTCAATGAGGGTGAGAGAGATGTTCAAACGATCAGTGTTGTTAATGCTTGGAAACATTCGGATTTTCTATGTTGAAACTACATAAAGTACAACTTAGTAGACTCGCTATATAATGTATATAGTACTTTGAAAACTGCTAAGGAGCTATGAGATTCATTGGATATAAAATATAAGACTAAGGATGCTGGAGCCAAGAAATTCATTGTTGGTCGATTCTTAGATTATAAGATGGTGGACTCCAAAACAGTAATCAGTCAAGTGAAAGAACTCCAAGTGATTCTTTATGAGATTTATGTCGAAGGGATGATTTTAAGTGAAACTTTCCAAATGGCTACAATTATTGAAAAATTGTCCTACGCATGGAAAGATTTTACGAATTAACTTAAGCACAAATGAAAGGAAATGAACATCGAAGAATTGATTGTTAGACTTCAAATTGAAAAAGATAACAGAAGTTCAGAAAAGAAGGGGTTCAATCCTATTGTGGGTAAAATGAATGTTGTTAAGCACAGTCAAAGTTCTAAGACTTTAAAGAACAAGTCTAGGACAAATGGCGCTAAAGGTACTAAGCTGGGACCGAAAGAAGGCATTTCTAAGAAGAAATTCCAAGAAAAATGTTTCAATTGTGACAAAGTAGGCTACAAGTCTTCGAAATACAGATTGCCAAAGAAGAATAATAAAGAAGCAAATATGGTTGACTACATGGCACATGATGTGTTGGAAATGAATCTCACAGCAGTCATTTCTGAAATGAACATGGTAGGTTCTAACTCAAAAGAGTGGTAGATTGACACCAGTGTCACATGGCATGTTTGCTCTGATAAAGAGTTGTTCGCTACGTTCGAAACAATTGAGAATGGAGAGAAATTGTTTATGAAAAATTCAGCAACTTCTGAAAATCAAGTGTTAAGGAAATGTGGTTCTAAAGATGACCTCGAAAAATGAGTTGACTCTTAAAAATGTACTTTATGTGCCGAAAATTCGCAGGAACCTTGTGTCTGGATCGCTTCTGATAAGCATGGTTTTCGTATTATATTTGAGCCAAACACGGTTATTTTGTCAAAAAGTGGAATGTTTGTCCGAAAAGGTTATGTTTCTGATGGTATGTTTAAACTGAATGTAATGGCTGTTAAGCCAAAAATGAATAAACTCTTCTTCTTATTTGCTTGAGTTTTCCAACTTATGACATGGTAGACTATGACATGTTAACTATGATATTTTATGTAGATTAGTTAACTTGAAATGCATACCTGCATTCCATAGATTCTAGCCATAAGTGGAAAACTTGTGGTGAGACAAAATTAACAAGGTCATCCTTTAAATCAATTGAATGAAACACAAAATCATTTGATTTAATTTACAGCGATGTATGTGATTTAAAACTTGTACAAACAAGAGGTGGTAACATGTATTTCATTACTTTTGTCGACGATAGAACAAAATACTGTTATGTGTATTCGCTTAAAAGTAAGGACGAAACCATAGAGAAATTTGTTCTCTATTAGTATGAGGTTGAAATCAACTTAATAAGAAAATTAAGGTGCTACGAAATGATCGAGGTGGTGAGCAGAAAGTACCCTTTGCTGGATTCTGTGCACAACATGGAATCATATATGAAACCACTACAGCTTATTCTCCACAATAAAATGGTGTTAATGAACGAAAAAATCGCACCTTAAAAAAATGATGAATGCAATATTAGTAAGTTCTGGGTTACCTCAGAAACCTTTTAAATTGAATAAGACAACATAAGTTTAGAAAAGAAGGGATTCAATCCTATTGTAGCTAATGCCAATGTTGTTGAGCACTGTCAAAGTTCTAAGACTTTAAAGAACAAGTCTGGGACATCTGGCTCTAAAGGTACCAAGCTGGGACCAAAAGAAGGTGTTTCTAAGAAGAAATTTCAAAAAAAAATATTTCAATTATGACAAAGTAGGCCACAAGTCTTCGAAATACAAATTGTCAAAGAAGAATAATAAAGAAGCAAACATGGTTGACTACATGGCACATAACGTGTTGGAAATGAATCTCCCAACTGTCATTTCTGATGTGAACATTGAAGATTCTAACCCAAAAGAGTGGTAGATTGACACCAGTGCCACACGGCATGTGTGCTCTAATAAAGAGTTGTTTGCTGCGTTCGAAACAATTGAGAATGGAGAGAAGTTGATCATGGAAAATTCAGCAACTTCTGAAAATCAAATGTTAGGAAAGGTGGTTCTGAAGATGATCTCGGAAAAGGAACTGACTCTCAACAATGTACTATATGTGCCTAAAATTTGCAAGAACCTTGTGTCTAGATCGCTTCTGATAAGCATGGTTTTCGTATTATATTTGAGCCAAACATGGTTATTTTATCAAAAAGTGGAATGTTTGTTGGAAAATGTTATGTTTCTGATGGTATGTTTAAACTGAATGTAATGGTTGTTAAGCCAAAAATGAATAAACTCTTCTTCTTACTTGCTTGAATCTTCCAACTTATGACATGGTAGTCTAGGATATGTTAACTATGATACTTTATGTAGACTAGTTACTTGAAATGCATACCCGCATTCCACATTGATTCCAACAATAAGTATGAAACCTGTGGTGAGATAAAATTAAAAAGATCATCCTTTAAATCAATTGAATGAAATACAAGACCATTTGATTTAATTCATAGCGACGTATGCGATTTAAAACTTGTACAAACAAGAGGTGACAACAAATATTTCATTACTTTTGTCAACGATAGCACAAAATACTATTATATGTATCTGCTTAAAAGCAAGAATGAAAGCATAGAGAAATTTGTTCTCTATTAGAATGAGGTTGAAAATCAACTTAATAAGAAAATTAAGGTGCTGCGAAGTAATCGAAGTGGTGAGTAGAAAGCACTACTTACTAGATTCTGTGTACAACATGGAATCAATTATGAAACCAGTGCAACTTATTCTCCACAATAAAATAGTGTTGTTGAACAAAAAAATTGCACCTTAAAAAAATGATGAAATGCAATGTTAGTAAATTCTGGGTTATCTCAGAACATGAGGGGGGAAACTGTGTTATCAGTAAATTACTTTTTAAATAAGGTGACCCGAAAGAAAATGAAAAAGACTCTTTATGAGTTATGGAATGGAAGAAAGTCATTCTATAAATATTTACGAGTGTGGAGGTGTCTTGTCAAAGTGGTTGTTTTAACACCAAAAAAGATAAAGATAGGCCCAAAATTAGTAGATTGCATCTTCATTGGCTATACACATAATAATAGTGCTTATCGATTTCTTGTGTATGATTTTAAAATCGCAGACATACACAAAAATACAATATTAGAATAAAGAAATACTTCATATTTTCGTACAAGTCCAAAGAGGAAGCAGTCCCTCTAAATGAATATATCAAACTATGACTGAAAATTGTCATGACAAAGAACTAGGAAAGGAGATTGAGGTTAGACGTTGCAAATAGGAAAGGACAGAAAAATCTTATGGCCCTGATTTTCTGACATATATGTTAGAAAGTGAACCTCAAAGTTATCAAGAAACTGTGAATTTTTCGGAAGGATCTCAATGAAAAGATGTCATTAAAAGTGAAATAGATTCCATACCGTAAAATCATGTATGGGAGCTAGTAGATCTTCCTTCAAGAAGCAAAATATTAGGCTACAAATGAATTTTCAAAAGGAAAATGAACGCGGATGGAACTATCGAAAAGTATAAGGTCAGATTAGTAATAAAATGTTACAAACAAAGAGAATGCCTTGATTACTTTGATACGTATTCTTTAGTGACGAGAATAACATCGATTAGGATGATACTTGCGATTGTCGTTCTGCGAAATCTTGAAGTACATCAGATGGATGTTAAAATTGCATTTTTAAATGAAGATTTAGAAGAAGAAATCTATATGGAACAACCCTAGGGGGTTTCATCACGAGGACAGGAAAAAAGTCTGTAAATTGGTGAAGTCATTATATTGAAACAAACACTCAAACAATAATGGCATGAAAATTTTGATAATGTCATGATGGAGTGTAGATTTAAAATCAACGAGAGTGACAAATGTATTTACGTCAAAGACACTGAAAATGGTTATGTCTTTTTATTTATTTATGTTGATGACATGCTTATTGTTGTTAGTGACAATAAGATGATTAAATTTACTAAAAATATGTTAAATTTGAAATTTGACATGAAAGATATGGGTTTAACTGATGTTATATTTGGAATTAAAATTTCAAGAACATCAGATGAGCTTACTCTAAATCAGTCAAATGTGTGGACAAAATCTTAGAAAAATTCAATAAGGTTAATACTGGTTTGGTTAAAACATCGATAGATACAAGTGAATATCTATCTAAAAATAAAGGTGAAAGTGTTTCTCAAGTAGAATACTCGAGAATCATTAAAAGTCTAATGTACTTGATGAGTCGTATAAGACCAGACATAGCCTACACAGTTAATAAACTGAGTAGATATACGAGTAATCCAAGAGCTGATCGCTGAAAAGGAATAATAAGAGTACTAAGATACTTAAAATATACTCGTAACTTCGGACTACATTATACGAGATATCCAGCGGTTATTGAATGATATAGTGATGCTAACTGGATATCTGATATAAAGACTCAAAGTCCACCAGTGGATTTGTGTTCACATTGGGAGGTGTTGCCAGATCCTCGAAATCCTCTAAGCAAATAGTTATAGCCATATGTGATCTGAGTTTATAGCTCCAGATAAATATGGCGAAGAGGTTGAGTGGTTACGCAACTTCTTAGAGGATATTCTAAGATGGTCAAAACGTGTGCTAACAATTTGGATATATTGTGGCAGTCAGTCAGTTTAAGTCTAGATATATACGTCGTAGACACAATACCATAAGACAACTATTCTCAACTGAAGTTGTCACTATTGACTAAGTGTGGTCAAAAGATTACATTGCGAATCCACTAATCAAATGTTCAAATAGAGAGTTAGTTGGAAAATCATCGAAAGGAATGTGACTTAAGCCATTGAACGAGTAAGTTATTACAAAGAAAACCTAGCCTAGTTTACTTGAAATTCCAAAATCTAGGTTCAACGGGACAACCTAATTGTAAATGCTTAATTAAATCATTGTGGGGGTACTACCTCCTATCCATTCCTATGATGTAGCGGTGATACCCGTAAAGATGAAGGATAAACAATAGGCTTTTAATGATTCTTATGCGTCGAAATTCGAGCCAAGTAATGTGGGTTACTTGTAATAATAAATCACCTATGTGAGAGAGAAGTGAGGCTGCTTTTAAGAGAATTGTGTGGAGATTAATTCTAGGAAACTCTCACAAAACCAGACATATGTTCATGGCCAAAATGAACATAATAATGAGAACATAATTATGTTAAGAAGAATCCTGTGTAGAGTACATCATCATTTACACAACCAGTAGAGCAGTTCAAAGATAACACTTCTACTTGTCAGCTAGTAAAGTAAATATACTTTCATACGAGAATGTTCAAAGGGTAATACCTACCTATCCTATGTAGGTTTCAATCGTTGAACTTTATCACCAAATCTTTATCTCACGGTCTTGTGTCTATGCCAATTTTCATTCATGTGGGAGATTGTTGGAAAAAAATAAGTTGAGTGGCACGAAATTTGAGTGGGACCCGGTTGGTTATTTTAGAAGTCCAAGATTAATTTGTGTTTTCCTCTATGAGAACATCGAAATCATGTATTTATTTGCTAAAAATAATGTTCGGGTAAATGATAATTTTGAGCTCAAAGCGTGCCAATTAGAAGGAGTTGATGTTGTTAGAGGGAAATCATTTAAGTTGTCCCATATAGGAAAACTATGAAAACGAATACTACTTTAAATAATATTGCACTTTGGAATGGTGTGATCATATGTAGCATAGAGGCTCTCTCTACGTGCGCGCGCAGGGGGGATAAATCGAATCGAAATAAGCTTCGGACGTGAAAATTGGCTACTTAGAAGAGCCTACGTTTTCCTAAATTTTTTCCTCCAATAGACCACTAGAATTTCGAAACTCCAATATTCATTGCCATTATATATGAGTTAATGGCGTTCATGTTGTTGAGCCTATAAATATAACCCAATTTCTAACAACTCTAAACAAGAAGAAAAAAAAAAACACTACATACAGTTTTCTGCATAATTTATAGAACACAGTTTCTACATAAATTTTCATACAGCATATAGTCTTAGATATTTTAAAAGTTGGTTGGTGATATTATTCAACACAAATTCTGTTCGCTCAAGTAGTCTTTGAGGTACTCAAATTCTACTATTCATCATTTGTATCTTGGGAGATAGATATCCGATATAATCCTCAAGCACTTACTGTGAGATAGCGAATCTGTTTTAAGGAAACTGTGTTCACATAGGTTTCGATTAAAAAAAATTCTCGCTTTTGGCTAATTTGTTTACTTGTTCTATTTTATTAAAAATTAATCTGCTTTATTTGGGCCAACTAGATTTATTTGTTCAGTTTGTTACAATTTAATCTATTATATTTTGGGTAGTATCCAAGTTCAATGCACATACGGTATATGTAAGGCCGGTATATGCAAATATGGTAAGCGGTTGCTTATACAGTAAGCTGTATATACGACAAGCTGCAAATATGATAACCTGCATAAATGGTAAGTTGCAAATACGGTAAGCTGCATATACGGTATGCGTAAATTCGGTATCTAAATTGCATTTAGGGTATGTGTTAATCCGGTGTTCATTTCCAACCATTTAATCCAACACTCATAACTCTCATCTATATCATCATCTCTACTAGGATAAATTTTATAAAATTTTACCTTATGACTATCAGGAGATGGAAATGCTTTGCTTGATACATGAAAAAGAGTTGGGAAGATCATGTGTACTTTGTTCTTGTGATTAAAGGCGTGGATATTGATGCTTTGGCACTCTAGATGCATATGTTGAATCTTTTTTTAAGGACTCGTCCCTATTCTACATTTTTTCGATTTTCAATTGTATCTTCAGTTTGGATCTCTTTTTGGATTAGGCTTACTAGTCGATAGCAGGAGGCTGGTTTTTGTTTCGTATATCTTTCCAAAGTGGAGTCTCCATAAGTGGTTCATTCCATAAGGCTTCCATCACTTTCTCATCTAAAATTATTTCATAGACAATCAGCTCCAAACTGAATCGTGAGAAGTAACTCTTCAAGGGCTTTCCTTCTTTCTGCTACCTGTCAATAAACATTGTACCCGATGCTTACCCTATCTGGCTTTCCACGAATGCTCCTACTTAAGCTTGCTTTAACTACGGCCAGTTTTAGATTGATCCTAATGCCAATTTTCTATACCACCTCTTAGCCGATCATTCTTGATTTCTCTAGAGAATGGAAGATGTTCATCGTCGTCATCCAATTCATACGACGTAGTAGGTCACTCTTTATATTTCTCATCTTGAAGAATATTATAAAAGGTGTTGACGAGCCTTTCAACTGGCTGACCATTACGGTAGCTATTTCTCTGATCGTGACAGGTGACCTCTTTCAAAAAACCTCTTTTTAGCATGCCTACTTCTGCGTGCCACTTAAGTGGCCTTTTCGGTGCACTGCTACAAGTTTTTGACACATGTACACTGGTATTATCTCGAAAAGCACTATTAACCTAATTATTTTCATTTTTTTTCTAACTTCTTCGACATGCCTATTTTTTAAGTGTTTTTCAGTTTCACCCGTATGGAAGCATTTTCTGTTATGAGCAGTTTGAAACTTTCTACCATCTCTTGAACAGTTTTCACAATGGACATTTTATTTCGCAAGTAATGGTGCTATGTGAGAGAGATGTTAGCCTTCGCTTTAGCCGATGTTTCTTCTCTCCGCTGCTTAGGATTGACATTACTATCTAGTAGAAAATCGCTACATTCTTTGACTTTCACCTCTAATGCCTTCTTTTGGTTTTTCTTCAGCCTGATTCATGATTTCGAATTTTCAGAGAATTCGGACTCTTATAATTAGATTTCATGGTTTACTTTGCTCAATTTTCCACAGACGGCACCAATTTATTGACGGTGCAAGTTGAATTAAACGATTTTTGTTGATAGAACAATTATGATCAAATATCAATTTAAATACAATCAACAAATCCTCTTATCTAACTATGACTTTCATCTCCTAAATTCACTAATCTGGATGCTTCAACTAGAATAAGAGGAGAAATAGTTATTTAGAGAGAGAGAGAGAGAGAGAGAGAGAGAGAGAGATTTGAATTGCATGGCTTCCTTCAGATGTGAGAGGATGTTTATAGATTTTCCTCCAAGCATTGTGCAAATTTGATCATTTTTGGAGAACGACAGGTGGCGACCCCTTATTGGCTACTCTATAACCGATCCAGTTAAGAATCATGATTTATTCACCTTGTCTACATGCTTCTAATTGATAGCCTATAGCCAGATTAGATAGGGAGAATGGTTCGCTACCTTTATGTGAGCATTTCTACTTCTTTGTTTTCTTCGCATTGTTCTACAATCCATTTATGCTCGCAGATTGAAATTTGGGGGCTTGAGATTAATTTGCGAACTAGGTTTAACATCACAAGTTGCACTTATGCAAGTGGAAGTTTGCATGCATGCCATGAATTGCTCATAAACCTAGACATCATCTCAACATTAGCAAGGAACCCATGAACATTCACGTGAAGGTGCTGAAGGCAACTTTTCAAATAATACTATATATAGTCAATATCGAGGCACCCAAAAATTGACTAAGAACCTAAATACATTCTTTTGAAATAAAAATGTTTACAGATTAACAATTTTAGAGTTTAATTAAAAATATTTTAGCAGACTTCCAACATTTCATCACCGACGAATAAACAATCAAATCATAGAACTCCAAAAGAAACTGAAGAAACACAAATAAAGCTTCTTGATGCCTAATTTGTATTATCAATAAATGTACAAAAATACAGAGAAAAATTGGATAGAGATAAAGAAATGTTCAAAATTTTCCAAAAATCGTGTTTTTGTACTTTACGTACTATTTTTTAAATAAATTATAAACATTTATTTGCATATATGAAAAAAAAATTAAATTTCCATCAAAAAAATAATTTCAAATTTTTTGTGGATTTGAATTATTATGTACTCATATTGGTCGATGTTATTAAATGTAGATGGAAATTGGTGGACCTGAAGGAATTGTAATGAATGAGATTAATGATACAATATGAAGTAATGAAGATCATAACAAGAAATAAGATTAAAAGTAATAAAGAACATAGAGAGTTAATCACAGAGGAACGATGTATATTAATCGATAATAGAGAAAGAAATTACAGATACATCAATAATGCTTAAACAAAACTAATAGATGAGCCTTGTATTTATACGCCACGTTCCAAATCTTCGAAGAATCCTAAAAGATAAGAAAATTTGTTTAAAATTAGGTTACAATTGCGCATAGAACTTCGACCAAGAGAGGATTTTCTTTCCTTATTCAACTTGGATACAATCTTCCTTTCCAAGTAAAAATCAAATATGCAATCTCACAAGACTCCTAATCATATTTGAGTCACAAAACTTAATAATCTCCACCTTGACTCAAATTTCGGTACAATGAGAGGAGCTCCACAAAATTTCTCCACCTGAGAAATAAACCTGTTTGCATCGATATGAAATGGCCAATCTCCTCAACGCAGTAACAAAAATTCTTCATATAAACCACCGTCCTCTGCACAACGTCCACAAGCGACAATTGAACCCTACTCCCAGGTTTCCAAAATTCCACTAAGGAATTAATGTTTACCAAACAGGGTTGAAGCACACCTTGTAGCAGCAACAATACAAAATGCTTGAACAGAAGGCCCTTTGATAGAACTGTCACCTTCAACATCCCCAAAACATTACAGACATCATTGACACCACGGTACCTACGCTCAATGGATCCAACCCTAGCATTGAGCACAGTGCAACTGCTGAAATTGATGGCAAAATAGAATCATCAACGCTCCCTCAAGCAATGTTCTGAACCGACCCAGAGCCTGTCACAAAAGGTATTGTACCAAACTGAATATCCACCACTGTACTGAATTTGTTCAGATGTCTCTTAACTGGCTTTTCACTCCCCTGTAAGATGTACAACTCAGACCTTCTCCGTCCCTCTAGTACAACTCAGACACCCTTCTGGACCTTCAAGACTTTACCTCCACCAAAGAATTTATACCCTTTTGCATCCAGAGTACTAAGCGAGATGAGATTCCTTTTTAGGTCTGGAACATATCGAACCTGATCAATTGTTTTGACTGTCCCATCCGCAGCCTAAATCTGACTCGATCAATCCGAGCAATACGACAAGACTGATTGTTTCTCGTTACAACTCCACCTTATTGAACAACCTCATGTATATGGAAGAAATATCGATTAGAACACATATGATGCGAACATGTCGAATCGAAAATCCACTCCTCATCAGGTCTAGATTCCACCTCATATACCACGGTCAGCATCATATCTCTGTCATCTAAAAATCCTCAACTACATTTGTTTCGTCTGAAGCCAAAGGTTGCGCTCCACAATTTGCAGCTAAATCATCTTTAGCTTGCAACTTATCACAATCCTTCTGAATATGTCCCTTACGTCTATAGGAGAAGCAAAGCAAATTATTGTTATTCTTTGATCTGCCTCTCCATCGACCACCATGAGATACATGAGCTTTCTCATCCCTCGATGTAGCTCCAACCAAATGCTTCAACTTCTTCTTTTAGTGCAAAGCATCATTGACGTCGTTTAAGTCAAAGTATCTCGACTATACAAATGGTGTCCCGAAACGACACATAAAAGTATGGCAGCGAACACAACAGAATCAAGGTCGGATCATCTTCATCGTACTTAACCTCCAATGTTTTCAGATCCGCAACTATTCCTTGAACACGGCAATATGGTCCTCCAGTGACCTCTTTCTACCATGTGATGGGAATACAGTTTCTGCTTTAGAGCCAGTTTGCTCGTGAGACTTTTAGTCATGCATAAATGCTCCAATTTCAACCACAAAGCAACCATTTTTTTCTCCTTCAAGACATCTGACAGAATATTGTTGGATAAATGAAGAAGGATTTGCGATAAAGCCTTCTGATCTCTTTGTTGTTTCTCTTCCGTTGTCTAATCAGCTAGCATTTTCTCAAAACCTAATAGCGCATCGTCCAAATCCAACCGCATTGGAATAGCTCTCATCTTTACTTGCCACAAAGAAAATCTTGTGTTGCGATCCAACAGCGAAATGTCATACTTCATGGTAGTCATATCTAAAAAATCTCAACCAATCCACAGAAGAAGAATCAAACTTAGTACCACTTATTGGACCCGGAGGGATTACAATGAATGAGATTAATAGTACAATATGAAGTAATAAAGATCACAACAAGAAACAAGATTAAAAACAAAGAAGAACAAAGAAAATTAATAGCAGAGGAATGATGTATATGAACTGACAATATAAAGAGAAATTACAGACGCGGCAATAATGGTTAAACAAAACTAACAGAGGATCCTTGTATTTATATTTCACGTTCCAAACCCTAGACGAGTCCTAAAAGGTAAGAAAATCTGTTAAAATTAGGTTACAATTGCACATAGAACTTCCACCAAGAGATGAATTCCTTTTCTTATTCAACTTGATACAATCTTCATTTCCAAATAAAAATCAAATATGCAATCTCACAAGACTCCTAATCATATTTGAGTCACAAAACCTAACAGAACTTGCACGGCCCATAAATTGCCAAATTGAATAAGGATCCCATCCCGATACCTTTGTTGATGAGTATAGCAATAGGTATTAATAGTTTTCATTGAAAACAAATAAAACGTAACTTCAACTATCGTAACAATGACAAAGAAAATAAAAGCAACCAACCAGAATCCCAAAAGTACAAAGGCCCCGTTTGGTAGGGATTTTTTGCACCAAAAAATTGATTTTTTGACCGTTATTTTACTATTCAAGTCGTAATTTTTGACTTCTTCTCTCACATGTGGACCCCACTTTTCTTCTAACGGTCAAAAAATCAATTCTCAAAATCCCTACCAAACGGGCCCAAAGAAAATGAGAGTCTGTTTGGGAGTGATTTTGAGAATTGATTTTTTGACCGTTGAGAAAAAAGCGGGGTCCACCTGTGAGAGAAGAAATCAAATATGACGGTTGGCATAGTGAAATAACGGTCAAAAAATCAATTTTTTGGAGGAAAAAATTGCTCCCAAACATGCTCTGAATGTAAAAATGGTTCAATCTTTAGCATAACCAAGAGATACTCTAGTATGAAGACATTTGTTGTAATGAAAGAAAGTAAAAATAATTGAATTCGAGCACAAATCCGAAAAAATTCTATAATTTTAAGATCTGATCTCTTAAGAAACTTTGACTTGGCATATCAAATATCAACACATCCAGTTTAATTCATAGGACTAGGTCCCTCCATAAGCTAAGCTAATTATTTGATCTACACTCACCCCTAGTCTATTATTTGGAGACTTTGTTTGATATCAATGTAAGCTTGCTTGATGGTATAATTTACCTTGTGTTAAATAAGAGTAATAAAAATATAATGAAAGATGTGCAAGGCCCAAAACTTCTTAAAAAATAATCTATCTCGGTTATATGCCAAGAGTTTTGTTATGGTTTACACATGAATATCCCAAGATTTTTTCATCAAAATAAAGATAATGTATGACTAAAAATCATACCCAATATAGTCTAAAAAATTTATGACTGAATTATTTCTATCTATCCAATTTAAATGCATCCTCTACAATTTTATATGTAAAACATAAAAGTAATACTTAATAGGTGCTTACAATCCAAAATATAAGATGTTAAAATCGTGTTGCAAATATAGCCTACTGTCACAGAATTGAAGCCTCAAATAACCATTTGATCCTTCTCTAAACATTTGATTTTATTTATTTATTTATTTTTATGAGAGTTCTTAGCATATGACGCTGTACCGTATAATATAAAAATCCATAATTAACAATTATATTCATATCTCCCTATCATAGGATCTGACCATTTGGGTTTGTGCTCTATCAATTTTTTATCTGAACATGATGTACCCTTTCTTCTATTATTTTTACAGAAACAGAAATGGAGTTGGTGGTTCATTTACTGTAAGGGTCCGTTTGCAAAGGTAGAATTTGGGTGGAAAGAAAATGAATTTCAGGGAATTGAATTGATGGAAAATTATTTTCCTGAAAATTGTAAATTATTGTGTTTGATTGGTATAATTTTCCAAGTGAAAAATGTTTAAATTAAAGTATTTTTTGATGTCCGTTTGATTTTATTTTATATGAAAATTATCAATTAAAGGGATAGAATTTATTGGTATTGGGGATGAAATTTGTTTCCATTGCCAAAAAAAAAAAAAAAAAAAAAAAAAAATTTTAAAAAAAAAAAAAAAAAAAAAAAAAAAAAAAAAAAAAAAAACCTGTCTTAGAAAATTTGAAAATTTATATATTTCAATTAATAAATAAATTTTTAATTTAGAATCTACTCTAACTTTTAAATTTATAGTTGTATCTCTCCCTTATTTTTTTAAAAAGGCATTATTTTACTTTTCGACTCTGCAATAACCAATCGTTAAACCATGCTTTGACTGGATCGAGTCTAATATCTATGCTTGAGACAATGAGACCATCATGACAACCACAATAGTCTAGTGAAAAAATGCCAAAAATTAAAATATCACCAATTCTACCATCAAAATCACCACCATTCTTCCACCGCTACCACCACATCAACACCTATTTGCATTGCTATCACCATCACCACCACCAACACAAACAGGGAATCCAAGACCCAAGCAAAACACAATCTCGACTACTTCTGTCAAGATCCCAAAGCTACCTCTTTATTAAACCTTTACTGCTCCTTACAACACTAAAAGTAGGGTTTCACTACATAAATTGGAAGTATGTATTTTCAAGGAAGTTCGGTGAATCAAAACAAAAATAAAAAATAAATCTTAAGCACATCCCAAAGAAATATATAGAAACAGATATCAACATATCTAATTGAATTTATTGTACTAGGACCCTCCATAACTTGAACTAAGCCTGGGATTTTGATCTATCCTATGTCCAAATTTATTATTTGGACACTTTATTTGATATCGACGTAATTTTGCTTAACTTTGTATGAGTAAGATACAACCAGTATAGTCTAAAAACGTACGAATAAAGTATTTACTTGGAAAGACTCGATTCAATTCAAACGCATCCTCTACCACTTTATAAGTAACATACAAAATTAATAATTAATAGGTGTTTACAGTCTAAAATATAAGATGTAAAAATCGTAATACAGATATAGCTTACAGTCACAAAATTTGAAGCCTCAAATAACCTCAATACAGTTTGATCCTTCTCTAAACATTTGATTTTGATTTTTATATATGAAAGTTCTTGGCATATGAAGTTATAGTATACAAAAATTATGCTATATATACACTTTTACTTGCATCTTTTTTATCCTCTTCCGCACAGCAATATCGACACTCCTAATTTTAAATTCATCCATTACATCCTTACACAGATTTTCTCAACATAGGGGAGAATGTCATCCAAGTGGTAAAAAAGGATATACATATAGTCTTATTCAATATACAAATTGCGAACAATTATAATCTTACCGGCCTATCACAAGATCTGATACCTAGGTTTGTACGAAATCAATTCTTGATATGGACATTGTGTACCGTTTTCTTTATTACACTTGACAGAAAGGGAGTTGGTGGTATCATTTACTTCCTTTTAATTCTTCGAAAGTGAGATTCGGACAAAATTGGCAAGTAAAAAGAATTTTTGTCAAAACATATTGTTTTTACTTAAAGCTTTATTACTCCTTGCACCAAAAAAAGTGGAGTTCCACTACATATGCATTTTCGAGAAGTACAATGAATGAAAAAAAAAAAAAAAATTCAATTTTAAGCACATTCTTAAGATATACTATAGTTTTTATACATATGTTGGAACGGAAGAAAGTCAAAATAATTAAATTTGAGATTAATCTAAGAAATTCTATATTTTCAAGAGTCGATCTCTTGTTACTCAACATTGATGTGGATAGTCAAATATCAAGGCATCTAACTGATTTTTTAGGATTAGGACCTTTGAATAAGCTAAACTAATTCGGCGAAGCTATTAGTACCCTTACCCAAAATTTAATATTTGGACACTTTATTTGGTATTACCATAAGCTTGCTTTACATTGCAAATTATGTTAAATTTGATTAATCAAAACGCAATGAAAGATTTCCCCACACAAATGTTGTATAAGCCCTTGTTTCAGTCTCATTTCGAAGAAAAAAATGAATTTTTGAATAGTGTATTGATGAGAAATGTGCGGTTAAAAAAAAAAAGAAAAGGTTTTGGATTTCTGTGTAATATTACTTTATTGAAGAATATGTTGAAATGATTTCAAAATACTGTAGAAAAATTCATTTTTTCCAAATAATGGGGATCAAACAAGCTTTAAATATGTATCATCTATCTTGGTTAGCTGTGATCACTCTTTGCTAAAAGTTATGTTATGGTTTATCTTTGTAAACGGCTCAAGTTATTAGCATAGACGTTTAATATTTAAGGAATTTTCATCAAAAAAAAAAAAAAAAGTTGTATCACTAAAGTATTTAAATGGAAAAGCTATCGGATTCAATTCAAATGAATCTTCTACTTGGAGAGTAGTTATGTAAGTGATCATGAAGGTACTCACTAATTATAATCATATCACCCTTTCATGGGATCTGAAATTATAGGTTTGTACTTTTTTCTATTACTTTTACTCAAACAAAAAAGGTAGCTGGAGGCATCATTTAATTCCTTCTAATTCTTTGAAAATGAGCAATGGACAAAATGGTGGAGTAAGAAGAACTTTAGTAAAAAGAATATCTTTGTCTTTATTTAAACTGTCAATATCTAAAAAGCTTCCCTCTTTATTGCTCCTTAAACCATAAAAAGGTAGCGTTTCATGACATTGATTGAAAGTATTACTTTCAAGGGATTTCCACGAATGAAAATAAAATAATTGAATCTTAAGCACATTCCCAATAAACATTATCGTATTGAAAGATTTGAGGAAATCGAATCAAAATAATTGAGTTCGAGCAATTCCAAAAGATTCTATAGGTTCAACATTTGATCTTTTGAGCAACATTGACATCGCATATCAAATATCAATACATCTAATTTAATTCGTAAGACTAGAACATGAATCCATAAGGTAAGCTGAGCTACGTGTTTGAGATGTGATCTGCCTTCCTCCCATGTATAATTTATTTGTTGGACCTTTTATTCAATGTCAACTTAAGCTTGCATGACTATGAAATTTAATTTGTCTTAAATTTGAATAGCCAGTTTGAAATTAAATGATGTACCACGCATAGCTTCTACAAATAAATATCATATCTCTCGATTAGTTGGGTGATCTTTTTGTGTTGTTATAATTCAGCTACACAAATGTCTCCAATAATTTGTGTACAAGTATAAAATCAAAAGAATTTTCTTAATTTTTCATCAAAAATAAAGAAAATGTATAACAAAAAAAGTAGTCACTATATCCTAAAAAAGTTTGACTAATGTATATACTTGTAATAGTGGTGATTCAATTTAAATGCATTCTCTACCACTTTATTTAGGTACTTAAAATCCAAAACATAAGGTTTTAAAAGCCGCTAATGTAGTCTACAATCACAAAATTTGAAGCCTCAAATAACCTCAATTCAATTTGAAATTTTTTTCTCGTTGTAGCTCCCGAAACGGATGTTTTATTTTCTTTTGAAAATTCTAAGCATAAGAATTTGTGCCATATAATATACATAATCACCAACAATTTTAAACACAAGATTTTTATATTTTGTTAAACTGTCGAGATCCCACAACTGTCCTCTTTGTTAACCCTTCGTTGCTCCTTACACCACAAAAAGTAGAGTTTCAAGACATAAATTGAAATTTTGTAATTTCCAGGGAATTCCATGAATAGAAGTAAAAATTATTGAACTTTAAACACATCCCCAAAGAATGAATATAAATTGAGCAACATTAACGGGACACTTAACTCTTCTAATGTAATTCGTAGAACGAGGACTCTTCATAAGCTAAGCTGAGCTATGCTGCCTTGATTTGATATCCCCTCACCTCCAAATTTATTTTGGACCCTTTATTTGATATGAACGTAAGCTTGATTCCTCTTTGTATTATATTTGAATAATCAAAATGTAATTGTAAGTTGTGCCACACACAAAGCTTTTATAAATAATTATCATATATCTTGATTTATTGTGTTTGTTTTTTGTTAAATGTTTTGTTTTGATTTATCTTTACAAACCGCTAGAATAATTTGTGCAGAACTAAATTATCTAAGCAATTTTCTAAATTTATTGTCGAAAAGAAAAGCAATGCATGACTTAGAAAACATAGCTAATATAGCCTAAAAAACGTATTTCCAAAGTATTTACATGAAAAAGCTATCGATTCAATTCGAAGTGCATCCTCTACGACTTTACAGTAACATACAAAGTAACAATTAATAGGTTCTTACAATCTAAAACATAAAATTTAAAGTGCAGCCAATATCATAGCCTACAATCACAAAATTTGAAGCCTCAAATAACCAAAATTCAATTTGAACCTTCTCTAAGCATTAGACCGTCTTGTTTTTTCTTTTTTGGAAAGGTCTCAGCATATGAAGTTGTACCACATAATATGCAAAGCACAAACAATTGTAACCATACCACCTTATCATATGATCTGACAGTTTAGGTTTGATCTAAACATCATCTACGCTTTTTTCTATTATTTTTTAACCCAGAAAAGTGAGTTGGTGGCATGATTTACTTCCCACAAGTTCGTTGAAAATGGGCGAGTAAGAAGAACTACCCTCTATATAAACCCTTTATTGCAACTTCCAACAGAAAGAAGTATAGTTTCACAAGCTAATTTTTTTCTTTTGTAAAAGACATGAGAAATAGCAAGGCAATGGCTGGCACTAGAGACATTCATGAGGAAAACGAAGAAATTCGCTCGAAGAGTCTCCTGCAAAGTGATCACACATTTACCAGGTATAATCGAGTTTTTGCCTTTTCCAAATAAAAAACTTGGAATTCTAATGCTTTCACATTCTGTTTTATTCTACAATATGCGACACGACCTGTCCGAGTAATTCGAGTAGATCCGACACGTGTTGTGCGTCGATGGTAGATACCAACTAAATGTCGAACCCACCACCAAGGCAACTTGACTTGCTTGACTGAAAAATATTTTTAACAAAATTTTGACAGATTTCCCCCCTAAAATATGCACTAAAACCACCTGGACAATAATCAAGTTTCCTCAATTCAATACCTATAATATAAAACAAGGTACCTCAATACCTCAGAATACAAACTATTCAATTAAAATGTTGTTGATTCAATATTTATTTGCGTTACAACCAATAATCCTCAAATATACCAAATACGTCAAAGATGTAATGAGCCCATGATGAATTTTTCTGATTCTTGTACCCCAAAAGAACACATACTATATAATCTGATAAAGGATGTCATACAACCTACGAAGCGTGGCTCAATTTGGTAGTTTAACAGGCTCCAAAGCTGCTCAAATCCGCTGCTAGCTGTCTGATAAAAAAAAAGGTGAAAAAAATATATGAGCTTAAAGCTCAGTGAGTGGATAATTTTCAAATAAGTAAACTTTTCTCATTTATATATATTTTCTGAAAATTCTTGCACTACTAAAACTTCTAGAAATTCTGAAATTTAATAACACTTTTAAAATCAAACATGAATATATCATAAAATTTTTTATTCTTCATTCTAGATAAGTAACTGTAAAATGTAACGAATATAAATAATATGACATCCGTGAAATTCTATGAAATATTGCTGCTGCTCAGTACTATAAGTTGAAAGCTTTAATCTGAGAACTGAGTAGACCGAATTCTATAATCTGAAATCTGATAAGCTATAGAAATACTGAAAAATCATACCAAAAAGGTACCCAGAATAACTATACTCATGTATTAGTTTGCACCGATAGACATAACAAAGCTATTCAATTATGTAATTCTAAAATTCTGGTCATACACGCACAAAGCTATTTGGTCATACACTACGGAAATACATTCACAATAGTGCAGAGCGGGTAAAATCACCATAGCTGGTCATACACTGTAGAAACACATTCACACCAGTCCGGAGCGGGTAAGATAACCATATGGAGTCATATACTGTGAAAACACATTCATACAAGTGCAGATTAGGGTAAAGTCACCTGGGTACTTTCTGATGGTTTTAAAGTAATTTTAAATATATTGAAATATTTAATACTGAAATGGTATGTCAATGAAATGATTTAACTAAACCGAATTTAACTTTAAAAATGATTGTTTATAAATCAACTTTATTCTAAAAATTACGCTATCAAATCAACTTTATGAAATAATAGATTTATTTAATCTAACATAAATTTAATAAATAGTAATTTCTAAAAAATAAGTTTTTATCCATTCACCAAGTCATAGTTGATCATTGTTTCGATCTTCTCGTTGCCTCCTCACTTTCAATACTAAGAATGTTATCACGCTCTCGCTACAATAAATCATATCCCCTCATAGAGGAGTTTTGAGTATTTTCCTACCATTAAAAATATTAATTTACCAATGGGAACTTAATATATTTTATTTTCAACTTCATAATCCCAATTAAGGTCACTAACAACATATACTCCTTCATATAAATTATTTTAACACCAAAACCTCAAATATTCAACACTTAATTTGGTTCCAATACTAAAAATCCACCAAACTTAGATGATTGACAAAACTAGCACAATCATTCCAAAATATTGAAACTAGCACCAATGTCTATATATTAAAAAATCTATCATCGAAAACATGGACAGAAATAGCGCTTTTCTGGACAGTTCAAAAATAGCACATATACTACAATAGCTCGAAAATGGCTGAAAAATTGGAGAATTTCAACCTCAAATCCTTAATCTAAGTGTTTAGTAACATATAATCACATGAATTTAAAAAAATATGCCTTTATCTCACAAACCCATTTCCAAAGTTTCCACTTTCTTCAACATCAATATCCAAATAAACATTTATTTGCTATATCTTTATTTATAACATCAAATACATATCAATAACACATATTTCTAGCTAAAAACTTTGAATTAAAACAAATTGTCCATATCCCTTAAAAAATTAATTCAATATACTTTATACTTACCATTTAAATCAAAGAGAAGTTGACAACTTGAAAACCCTAGCTTGAAACCATCTTCTTCTTCTTCTTCTTCTTCTTCTTCCCTTCTCTTTTCTTCTCACTCGGTTTCTCTCTAGCCTTCTCCCATTTTCCTCCAAAAATATAGAAAATGGGTAAATAGATGATATTTAATGGATAATTATTGAATAATTGCATATCAAGTCCCTCCTTTTATGTTTTAAATAAAGTCTAGTCATTAACTTTCCATTCTTGTAAAATAAATCCTCAAGTTTAAATAATGTTCATGTTAAACCCTCAAGGATTGTCAATTTGTAAAATAACTCCAATAAAATAATTTACTTCATTAAGGTCCCCATTTGACTTTGACTTTGAAAATTCAACTCTTGCCTTTTTACTAGATAAAATGGGTTGTAACAATATGTGCTTGAAACTAGTGTGTATCCGAGAGAGACCGAATCCATGAAAGAGCTACGTAATAAGACTGAAACACACAGTAGCTGGTAAAATTCAATCCATTTTCAATTTTATTTTATTTATTATTTTTTTTATTTTTTTTATTATTTTAGTGAAGATCCAATCTGGATTTTAATAAATTTTAAATTATACAGGAGCTACAAGACTAGTTCTGCTGATGTAGGTCAGTTCTTGAACATGATTCTCAAACTCATCAATGCCACGAACACAATGCAAATTGGAATACAGAGCGGTTATGTTCTCCTTTCAACTGCACTGGCTACTCCTAATGATGGAAAGGTAAGAGTTTCAATATCTAGAATGATTATTTAATCTATCTAGGATGGTCAAATGAATAGTGTCTAGAAAGCTCTTTTCTTGAATGTCATCAGATTTTGTGCATAGATTACGGCCGTGGAAATTATCAACTCTATTTTCCAGCAATCGAAAAGGCTGGCATGGCTCACAAAATCGACTACAATGAAAGTTCGATATCTCTTGTTCTTAAAATGAGCAAAGATGTAAGTATATGCAACTTATTTCTTACATTTTAATTGCTTTTTCTTAATTTCAATATATTATAAATATACCACAATTACTTTGTCAAATGTAATACAGGAAAAGCATCACGGGGAATTTGATTTCATTTACGTGGACGCTCACAAGACAACTTGTTCAGAATATCACGAGACATTGATTGAATTAGCCAGGATAGGGGGAGTCATTGTTTATGACAAAACTCTCCTCAGTGAGACTCTGGGGACGCTGCGGATCGGATCAGACAATGATGCTAGTGGAAATAGGTATTATGGGGATCCAGTGTTACTGTTTAACGAGAAAGTGGCTTCTGATCTAAGAGTCGAGATTTGCCAGGTTCCAGTGGGCATCGGCGTCAGTCTTTGCCGCCGTATAAGATGATCAGTTAAGGAAGATATAAAATGTTCAACTGGCTGCAGCAGCATTATTTCTATCAAATTCCGCCATTTATTTTACTTCACATTTCGCGCAGCATATGCTTCTGCACCTATATAATATGCACTTGTTATTCCTTTTCTATCAGCTGCCTGCAAGTACAACGATTCATATCAGAATGTTTATTGCACGGTTCTTGTTAGGGTTTAGGGTTTCAGTGTCTATTAATAGTAGTGTGAGTCTATGTTTCTGATTAACTATTGGTTCTGCAAATTCAACAAGAATGTTTATTGCACTGTTCTTGTTACAATGTCTATTATTTTTGCAGTGTTTTTATATGTTTATCATTAACTAATGATCCAGCAACTCTGAAAAGCTCCCAAATTGTTTTGGTAAAAACCTTTCAAATTAAAATACACTAATAAATAAAACATTTTCTTTTCGTTATGTTTTCTAAGACAACTCCAATTATAGCCGTGATTTAAATTATGTTTTAGAAATGCTTAAACTCACGACAGCAAAAATTATAACCTT
>NW_019267704.1:262292-265314 GCF_002742605.1 Olea europaea var. sylvestris
CCATAGCCCTCCAAGGAAATGGGACGAACCGTGAGCAACACTATTAACAATAGGTTGCTTCTAACGGTCCATAGGAATGTGGATTGGGTTGTCTCGATAATTATGTCGATATACAAATCAATCATATGGCCAAGGCTGATTGATAATAGAACCGGGGTTACATCATAGCTCGGGGGGTCGTTTGACAACAAATTGTCTAACAACCTCCACCTTGGTGTCAAAGGACCTGCAAAAGAAAAATGTCTCCCATTAGTGACACCTCTAATAGAAAATCGATAAAAATTGGAAATCATTTACCTGTACCAATGTTTAGAAGTTCCTTGTAACTTCTAAATTTTGCCAGTGGCAGTACCTTCGTCCCCATATCAAAGGGGTTGTAGTGGGTGTGGACCTTTTCAAGTCTTATCACCTCTTGAGATACTATATTTGTAATGAAGTGGAGTCTAACATCAGTGTGTTTAGTGCGCTCGTGAAAAATGGGGTTCTCGCATAAATGTATAGATGACTGACTATCAGAATACACTACCATATAATCATTCAAGATACATAGTTTATGAAGTAGGCCTCTAAGCCATAGAGCTTCTTTAATAGCTTCAGTGGTAGCAATATATTCTGATTCTGTAGTAGATAGTGCAAAAATATGTTGTAACTGTGATTTCCAACTTACACATGAATTAGATACTTCCCAATGTTCAGGGCCCGGATTAACCATATATCTACTGAGAGTACTAACAGCAAAACATAAATCCAGTCTAGTGCAAACCATCAAATACATTATGGAATCAATCACATTAGAGTAAGGCACTCTACTCATGTATTCTACTTCACGCTCATTGTAAGGGGATTGTTCCTTCGATAAAACAAAATGATTAGCAAGAGGCAACGTGACAGATTTGCAATCACTCATATTAAATTTCTTCAATACTTTGGATATGTATGGAGACTGATGCAAAAACAAAACAGAATTTGACATGTCTCTTTCGATTTCAATACCTAACATTCTCTTAGCCTTACCTAGATCTTTCGATTTCAATACCTAAGATTCTCTTAACCTTACCTAGGTCTTTCATGTCAAATTCACCACTTAGTTTTGCTTTTATGTTATTTATTTACTTAGAGGATGATTCAATCAAAAGCATGTCATCTACATAGAGCAACAAAAACATATAATTATCATCAGTCTCATTGTGTTGAAAATACAGACAGTGATCAAATTTACTTCTTTGGAACCATATAGTGAGTACAAAGGAATCAAAGCTCTTGTAGCACTGTTTAGGAGATTGTTTTAACCCATACAAGGATCTTCTCAGAAAACACACATAATCAGTTTTTGACTTATCCTTAAAACCTTTTAGTTGATTCATGAAAATTTGTTTATCAAGCTTACCATGTAAAAAAATAGTTTTTACGTCAAGTTGTTCAAGTTCCCAGTCAAAGTGTGCAACCAATGCGAGCATGACCCTAATAGTGGTGTACTTAACAACTGGTGAGAAAATTTCATTATAATCAACGCCCTCCTTCTGTGTATAGCCTTTAGCTACTAACCTACCTTTAAACCTTAGGGGTTTCGAGCTGCTAATACTTTCCTTAACCTTAAAGACCCATTTGCAATCAACAATTGATTTGTTCTTAGGCCTAGGTACTAGCTCCCAAGTATGATTCTTTTCTAGAGAACTCATCTCTTCTTTCATTGCCTTAAGTCATTCATTAGATTGATCACTGCCTATTGCCTCTTCAAAGGTCTTTGGTTCTTTATCAGCTAGTTCTTCGTAACTAGCCTGGGCGAAAGCTAATTCAGATTCAAAATCGAACCTTATAGGTTCTCTCGTTTGTCTTCTCTCTCTATCCCTAATTAAGTTATAGTTAGCTAAAGGATTTTCTTCCTCATTATGCTCTTTTGTCATTATTTCGTTACTATTCTCCACCTCGGGTTCTTGAGCTTGAGTCTCCACCTCACTTGAAGCAGTAAGGGCAGGTGGACTGAGTTTTCCTAACTCCACCTTAAATTGGTCTCTCTCTTTACCTGGTTCAGCTTCACTCTCAGGTTCAGTTTCTCCTTTAATACACGACATCTCATTTTCATTAAACGTGACATCTCTACTTATGATGATCTTCACCCCTTTTTGGCTTCTATCCCATAACCTATAACCCTTAACACCCTCGGGGTATCCTAGAAAGACACACTTCCTAACTCTAGGTTCCAACTTACCCTTACTTTGATGAGAAAAAGTTGTACAGCCAAAAGTTCTAAGCATCGAGTAATCACTCAGTTTATCTGACCATCTCTCATGCAAAGTGTCACCATTCAATGCAGCAGAAGGAGTCAAATTAATCAAATAACAAGTGGTCATAATAACCTCACCCCAAAATGATTTGGGAATACCAGAACTAATCATCATGCAGCGTACTTTATCAAGTATGGTCCTATTCATCCTTTCTGCTGCCCCATTTTGCTGAGGAGTGTAAGAAATGGTCTTATATCTAGTTATGCCGCTTTCTTTACACATACTATCAAATTCCTTATTGCAGAATTCTAGGCCGTTCTCTGTCCTTAAAATTTGATTTTTTTTGCCAATTTGGTTTTCCACTTGTCTCTTCCAATTGTTAAAACTATTAAATGTCTTAGATTTATCCTTCAAAAGATAGACCTATATTTTCCTAGTGTAGTCATTGATAATAGACAGGAAATACCTATTCCCACCCGATGTGGGATTACTAGCAGGACCCCATAGATCAGAGTGCACATATTCGAGCATGCCTTTAGCTCTATTAACACTCGTGGAGAAAGAAGTTTTATGATATTTACCAAGCACACAATGATCACAAAATGACAAATCTGACACACAGTCATTACCAAAAGCACATTTTTCGTTAAGTAGCTTAAGTCCCTTGACCCCTACGTGAGCAAGTCTATTATGCCATGTGTGTGTGTGATCAATCTTGGCAAAGGAGATATAGGGGTTCACACCTCTAATCACTTCCCCAGTAGTAATATATATATATATATATATATATATATATA